>NC_088242.1:82639927-82827427 GCF_036934945.1 Oncorhynchus masou masou | reverse complement strand
TATCACCTGATTGAGCTAATCATGTAAATGTAATTAACTAGAGAGTCGGGCACCACAAAATAATATTTATAGAGCTGTTATCTTCCGAATAAACTCTTAAAGACCTAGTAATATTTTACATCAATAGCAGTCAATATCAATCGTCACCTTAATTCAGTCTCATCTAAAAGTTGTAAGTTCTTAGTTATCTGCACGAACCCTGGCTAACAATTTGAATCAGCAATACAAAAGTGGGTTTAATTATTTATTTACTAAATACCTAACTAATAACACAGAATTACACATAATTAAATCAGAACTTGATTACAAATTGCGTCATAAATGAAAAGGTCCCTGGCGGGCGGAACAGATATGACAGCTTGTTACACAAAGGAAAAGGGTCTGGGTTGAGTGAAGGAGCGGGAAGACTGAGGAACAAAGGGAAGAAGCTGGGCTATCGTAAATACAGTATCTTATGCATTCTAAATTACTGCCCATTTGGAAAAGGAAAATGCAAGGTTGGTGGTAGATGGAAGGCCGTGTTGCCCAACCGAGTCCTTTGAAGAATGTCTCTGGTGGTCAAATTGTATACTTTGTAGTAACGTCGTTGTGTGGTAGACGGGATACTCTGTCTGTTCCTTCCTAACCTGCGTTTGCAGCTGCAGTTGCTAACTCGCGGCTAGGAGGTATCACTTCTGTAGTGAATAAGAGTTCAAAGTTCATACCATTCGCAACCAAAGCTCACGCTGATGTTGGCTTTGTTCTGTAGTTATTATCTGAACCATTCTGACATAGGACCGTCGTCCTACATCCCCGGAACAGGAAGTTCTATTGTCGTCAAGGGTTTATATTGGAAGGGAGAGGAGGGCGTGTTTGAAAAGTTTTATAACCAAGGGTTTTGCAAATGTAACCTCAGTACGGTAGAGAGAGGAAAAGGGGGGAAGAGGTATTTATGACTGTCATAAACCTAACCTCCAGGACAACGTCATGACACCAGGCAGGATGTGTCCATGGATTTATGCTGCTTACGCCAAATCCGGACTCTGCCATCAGCATGACGCAACAGGAACCAGGATTTATTCGGACCAGGCAATACTTGTCCACTGCTCATTGTCCAGTGTTGATGACCACGTGCCCACTGGAGCCGCTTCTGGTTTCTGGCTGACAGAAGCAGAACCCGGTGTGGTCGTCTGCTGCAACAGCCCATCCGTGACAATAATTCGAGATGCTGTTCTGCACACCACTGTGTTATTTGTCTGTTTGTGGCCCCATTGTCACATCGTTCTCTGGAAACTCTACACTGTCATGAGTGAAAAGCCCAGCCGTTTCTGAGATACTGACAATTATTCCACACCCTGAGTCGCTTACGTCACTAGTTTTACCCATTCTAAAGTTCTATCGAACAGTAACTGAATGCCTCGATGCCCGTCTGCCTACTTAATATAGCAAGCCACAGCCATGTTACTCACTGTTTGTAGGAGCGATACATTCAGGGATGTAAACTGGTGAGGGACAAAAATGTGTTTTTTTGCACTCACCCCCGTCTCCGTGGTCAGGCTTCTCACCTACCGTTGCCACTTCGTTGTCGTTCAGGGGACGCGCTGTAACTGGCAAGCTGCCTTCCCAGAGTGCGAGCTGATGCTGTAACTATGAAATTGGTTGCCTCTTCTTTCTTCAGTCACGTGCTGCGCTGAATTCTGTTGTTACGTAAACGATTGGCTGAGCCTTGGATACAGCCAGTATTGCTACAAACGCGCATCACTCGTTCACTTGCAGCCAGTAGTGATCCAACAGTTTGCGTCGCTGTACATTTGTGAACAGGTGGTGTACCTAATAAACTGGCCGATGAGTGTATATTTTAAAGGAATAGCTCTGTATTCATCATAACATATCATCCTAAATTATGATTCAGAAGGGTGATACTTAGTCACATCAATGAAAACTTCAGACACTTGACAGAGAGAACTTGCACAATTGGTGGCTGACTAAATACTTTTTTGCCCCACTGTATATCCTACCAACGGGACATTAAAAACTGTAATATCTTGTGTTCACCGAGTTGTGGCTGAATGACGACATGAGTAACATACAGCTGGCGGGTTTTACTCTTTTTCGGCAGCAATCTCTGGTAAGACAAAGGAATGGCGGTCGATGTATATTTGTAAACAACAGCTAGTTCACGAAATCGAAGGAAGTCTCAAGGTTTTGCTCGCCTGAGGTAGAGTATCTCATGATAAGCTGAAGACCACACTATCTTCCAAGAGAGTGTTCATCTATATTCTTCGTAGCTGTCTATTTACCACAAACCGATGCTGGCACTCTACCTCAGGCGAGCAAAACCTCAAGACTTAATATTAGAATTCGTGCACCAACTTATATTGACAAATAGACACAGACCGCCACCCCTTGGCTTACCGGAGGCAGCTGTTCTATCTTGCCCACGCATGGAAAACCCAGCCAGCTGTATGTTATCTATGTTGTCATTCACCCAAAACTCTGAGAAATATAAGATATTACCAAAAAAGTTGGATATTTTAGATTCTAGAGTAGCCACCCTTTGCCTTGATGACAGCTTTACACACTCTATGGTGGTGAAATTACAAGATTATGTTATAATACTGTTATTGTTTTATGTAACAGAATAGAGTTCTTAGAACTCTCATGTGTCTGTGTTAACGCTGACAGTAGATTTATGATGCCTTAGGTGATAAACCTGACAAGCCACATTCCATTCATGTGAGGGAGATTGCTCCAGTCTGAATGGACTGTACCAGGGTGAGAGGGCTTGGGTTGAGAGGAACCTCGTTTTCGGGGCCAAATCCTAGTTTCCTTACAATGAGAACAGTCTTCACAGCAGTTACTGTTATCAATTTATTTAATAGCAAATGCTATCTGGCTGGGGGATACTCCTTTCTCATATATTAAGTCTCACCTTGTGACCCATTCCACACATCTGTTGTTTGTCATGTAGACTAGTGGGGTGTATCTTTACCATATACAAGATCTTGGTATTCTTTGTGTTGGGGCTCTCAACCCAAAAGTCAAGAGTTTTGAGTTGACCAGCCTCGTATTGCAGAGCACTCATTCACTTGTGTGTGGTAAGACCTACTTTCCTTATCAATAAGTGAACAAAGAAATTACTTTAAGTATAACTCTGACTTGTGTGATATGTTTGTCTCTCATTTGAGAATAAAGAAATAACCACAATTCTTGGCATTTTCTCTACCAGAATGCTTTTCCAACAGTCTTGAAGGAGTTCCCACATATGCTGAGCACATGTTGGCTGCTTTTCCTTCACTCTGTGGTCCAACTCATCCCAAACAATCTCATTTGGGTTGAGATCGGGTGATTGTGGAGGCCAGGTCATCTGATGCAGCACTCCATCACTCTCCTTCTTGGTCAAATATACCTTACACAGCCCGGAGGTGTATTTTGGGTCATTGTCCTGTTGAAAATGACAGTCCCACTAAGCTCAAACCAGATGGGATGGCGTATCGCTGCAGAATGCTGTGGTAGCCATGCTGGTTAAGTGTGCCTTGAATTCTAAATAAATCACCGACACACCTCCTCCTCCATGCTTCACGGTAGCAACTATACATGCAGAGATGATCCATTCAACTACTCTGCATTTTACAAATACACGGCAATGTCTTTTGCTCATGTGTCTTGGCCCAAGCAAGTCATCTTCTTATTGGTGTCCTTTAATGGTTTCTTTGCAGCAAATCGAGCCATGAAGGCCTGATTCACGCAGTCTTCTCTGAACAATCAAATTTATTAATAAAGCCCTTCTTACATCAGATGTCAAAGTGCTGTACAGAAACCCAGCCTAAAACCCCAAACAGCAAATAATGCAGGTGTAGAAGCACGGTGGCTAGGAAAACCCCCCTAGAAAGGCCCGAACCTAGGAAGAAACGTAGAGGAAAAAGGCTCTGGGGGGTAGCCTGTCCTCTTCTGGCTGTGCCGGGTGAAGATAACAGAACATGGCCAAGATGTTCATAGATGACCAGCAGGGTCAGATAAGTGGTTGTAGAGGTTGCAACATGTCAGCACCTGAGGAGTAAATGTCAGTTGGCTTTTCACAGCTGATCAGAGTATCTCTACTGCTCCAGCGGTCCCTAGAGTTGAAAACAGCAGTCAAGCAAGCGCCAGGACCGTCTCGTAAAGTTGATTCAGCTGCGGATCAGGGCACCACCAGAACAGAGCTTGCTCAGAAATGGCAGTAGGCAGGTGTGAGTGCATCTGCACGCACAGTGAGGCGAAGACTGATAGCCTGGAGTCAAGGGCAGCAAAGAAACAACTTCTTTCCAGGAAAAACATCAGGGACAGACTGATATTCTGCAAAGGGTACAGGGATTGGACTGCTGAGGACAAGTCATTTTCTCTGATGAATCCCCTTTCCGATTGTTTGGGGCATCCGGAAAAAAGCTTGTCCGGAGAAGACAAGGTGAACGCTACCAATCAGTCTTGTGTCATGCCAACAGTAAAGCATCCTGAGACCATTCATGTGTGGGGTTGCTTCTCAGCCAAGGGAGTGGGCGCACTCACAATTTTGCCTAGGAACACAGCCATGGTACCAACACATCCTCCGAGAGCAACTTCTCCTAACCATCCAGGAACAGTTGTGACGAATAATGATTTTCCAGCATGATGGAGCACCTTGCCAATCGTGATAAGTGACTCAGGGAACAAAACATCAATATTTTGGGTACATAGCCAGAACTCCCCAGACCTTAATCCCATTGAGAATTTGTGGTCAATCCTCAAGAGGCAGGTGGACAAACAAACCTACAAACTCCCAAGCATTGATTACGCAATAATGGGCTGCCATCAGTCAGGATGTGGCCCAGAAGTTAATTGACAGCATGCCAGGGTGTATTGCAGAGGTCTTAAAAGGATCAACACTGCAAATAGATCCTTTCCATCAACTTCATGTAATTGTCAATAAAAGCCTTTGACACTTATGAAATGCTTGTTATTATACTCCAGTATTCCATAGTTAAATCTGACAAATATCCAAAGACACTGAAGCAGAAAACTTGGAGAACGTGGAAATTAATGTGTCATTCTCAACTTTTAGCCACGACTGTACATGTCAGTGGCAAGGAAGACAGAAAACAAAATTCCAATGGTGATATTTATTATCAAAACACCTTATAGATCAAAGGCAATGAAGTGAAGCATTACAGGTAAAATATAAAGAAATTTAAATTTGGTCACAAATTATGCAGGGACGAGAACTAACTAAAAATACACTTGCGCAGTTACAATTGCCTAAAAAACAAGAAATGTGGAAAGGTCGATACAGGGCTGCAAATATCAGGGCCATAATGACACTGGACGATTACGCATTTCTGTCGATTCTGACATCGATCTCTCTTCCATTCAGCCTGTAGCCATTCATGGTGCGACAGGCCCTCTCTGCAGTCTCCGGGTTGTCAAAGCGAACCACGCCACAGCCCTTGGACTTGCCATTCTCCATCTTGATGTCAGCATATTGGACAATACCTACAGTAGAAAGCACATTAAAGCTGTTAGACAAAATATTTTGGCTGAAGTGCCAATTGAATTTTGGGTCAGAGACTTCCATGGTGTCATTACCTAATGAACTTAAACATTCCATTTGCATGCCTCTCAATTCTGTCAAATGACATTTTTGCCCAAGTTTGTGGGAAGTCCACACATTAATGAAATGAGTGGATTATGTTCTTACCGCATGTATTGAAGTTATCCTTCAGCATTTTCCAGGTGAAGTCAAAGGGCAGCTACAAAGAGAGTCAAATCAATACGTTTACAATGGTCTGTGTTGAATACAACCTTCCAGATGAGTCTAAATAAAATCAATATTCTGAATACATGCCAACCACACATTTGGGGACAGTTGATCATTATTTACATAAAAGCTTACATTTCTGACAAAGATCTGGCAGCCCTTCCTGGCGTTGGCACCAGGACCTCCGGCCCCCCCAAAGCCATTTCCTCCAAAGCCCCCACGCTCCATCTCAGCTGGCCGGTCAAACTGGCCGCCAACACCGACAGCGCCCATGCGGTCCATGGTGGAGCCCATGCGGTCAAGCCCGGTGGCCGGGAAGCGGTCGATACCGGCTGACCCCATGCGGTCAAAGTTGGTTCCCATCCTCTCCATGCGGTCCGCCATACCCATGGGAGATGCGAAGTCCAGGCCAGCAGGCATACGTTCCAAACTGGACGGGCCTAGGCGGTCAAACCCAGCTGGGCCCAGGCGGTCCACACTGGAGCTCATACGGTCCAGCCCAGAACCAAGCCTGTCCATACTGGGCCCCAGCCGGTCCAGCCCAGAGCCCATCCTGTCAAAGCCAGACCCCCCTAGCCTGTCCAGATCAGACACGCGGTCCATCCTCTCCATCCCCATGCGCTCCATTCCACCCAGACGGTCCATTCCACCACCCAAGCGATCCATGCCAGAGCTCATGCGGTCCATGCCCAGTGAGCTCCCTGTAAGTCAAGGAAAAACAACTAGTGAGACATTTCAGGTCCTGTGAGAAATCAGCGTCAGACGTGTTAGGAAGAATTGCGCAAATCCTAAAAGTACTAACCCATTCCTCTTTCAAAGGATTCTCCAAAATTATTGCGAGACATGCCCATATCATTT
The DNA here is from genome assembly GCF_036934945.1 of Oncorhynchus masou masou. Classification (NCBI taxonomy): domain Eukaryota; kingdom Metazoa; phylum Chordata; class Actinopteri; order Salmoniformes; family Salmonidae; genus Oncorhynchus; species Oncorhynchus masou. Next base: position 82,820,820 of record NC_088242.1, on the reverse strand, counting down.
CGACCAAACTCCCGGTCAAAAGAACCACCAAGCCCACGGTCCATCTCTGACAACGCAAGAGATTAAACTATTAGAAGACAAACTAACGTTTCACAAACACGTGATTCTGTATTGTGTGAATTTAATTTCCTTACCATTCATCCTGCCCATTCCAGATGGTCCAAAACGCTCCATGTTGTTCATTCCACCAAAGTTATCCATGCCTGGGAGAAAATTATGGCAAGAAAGTTACATCTACAATATAGTGTATTAGAAAAAAAAGGGCAGGAAAAACACGATACAAAATATGTTAAACTATACCCATTCAATGGACGCAGTACAAAAAGTACATACCTCCCATTCTACCCATGCCACCACCAAAGCCCATGCCATCCATGCCTACAAACCAAACAAACAGTGAGTGACTAAACCAAGCCAAATGAAAATTCCACTGCAGAGGATCACAAAGACAGTTCCATACCCCCAGGTCCCATGTTGCCCATTCCTCCACCTCCTCTGTTCAGTGCGGTGGCGTCAATGGGTTGGCCACCAGGCCCAAGTCCCAGCCCGATGCCACTAAGGCCACCTGAGGGAAAAGAAATGGACGATTGAGAGAAAGAAACACAACAGACCCTATTGAAGATTTTGTGGAAGCTAGCCTTGAACATCAAAATGTGTTAGACAGGCTTCTCTTTACATTTCAGGGGGGGGGGCAATTGTACATACGTGGTAGTGCTGGGGGTCTCTCAGGTGGTGCAAAGTCTCCTTTTGGCAAGGACTTCTCATCCTGAAATAACCAACAAGTATCAGTTAAAATATATTCCTTGTACACATTTTTGAATGTAACATTTGTTAATATTAGTGTGCACACTAATATGTTGCTCACCAGCTTGACATGCATGACCCGGTTGAAAAGCAGTTGACCGTTGAACATACTGACGGCTTGGACAGCTTCAATAGGCATGTCAAAGGTGACGGTGCCCATGCCCCTGCTATTCCCATCTTTGTCCTCCAGGATGTCAGTGCGCACCACCACACCTGCCATGCCAAACACCTCCTTCAGCTTCTTCCAGCCAACCTTGTAGTCCAGCTGGACACAAAACAGTGTTAACTTGGTTAAAATACTTGCAATATCATAATTTAAAATGATACCAAAACAATGTATATTGGACATACTGGACTACAATCAACTTACATTAGCTACAAAGACAGTGCTTCCAATCTTGCCAGCCTGCAGCCCGTGGATGATCTCATTGGGGATGTTGGAGTTGTTCATGAGGCTGGGGGGGATGTTGACCATGGGTGGCGCGCCCGGTCCTGGGCCCATGCGGTCCATGTTCATTCGCTCCATATTCATGCGATCCATGCCCATGTTCATTCCACCATGGCCACCGGGGGGTCCACCACCACCCTGGGACCTGTGGGCGTCCCTCTGGGCAATCACACCATCTGGGTCCTGAGGAAGAGAGACATGGACAACATCACTAAACAGAGAAAAAAGGCTTAGTGGTAGATTTTTGTTCTTCTGGTGGTAACAAGTGCCAGTAGCATCAAAACATCATAGAGATCGGGCTACTTTTTTCAACATTCTGTTAAAAATCGCGCAACATTTCAACGGCCTGCTACTCATGCCAGGAATATAGTATATGCATATGATTAGTATGTGTGCATAGAAAACACTCTGAAGTTTCTAGAACTGGTTCAATGGTGTCTGTGACTATAACAGAACGAGTTCCTTGGTCAAAATCACCAAGAAAACCTGGTCACTAAATCGACGAAGAAAAAATCAATCCGCCAGTCCATGTATTGTCTATTGGAAGGAAAAATACTTAACCTGTTGCGTCGCGCAATCCCGGATCCGGGATTCTATTTATAGCCTCAAGCTCATTAGCATAACGCAACGTTAACTATTCATGAAAATCGCAAATGAAATAAATATATTTGCTCTCAAGCTTAGACTTTTGTTAACACTGTCATCTCAGATTTTCAAAATATGCATTTCAACCATAGCTAAACAATCATTTGTGTAAGAGTATTGATAGCTAACATAGCTATAAACCTAGAATTCAGCCAGCAACATTTTCACAAAAACAAGAAAATCATTCAAATAAAATCATTTACCTTTGAAGGACTTCAGATGTTTTCAATGAGGAGACTCAGTTAGATAGCAAATGTTCAGTTTTTCAAAAAAATATTATTTGTGTAGGACAAATCGCTCCGTTTTGTTCACGTTTGGCTATGAAAAAAACCTGTATCCAGTTATAGCCTCAAGCTCATTAGCATAACTTAACGTTAACGATTTCTGAAAATGGCAAATAAAATGAAAATGCGCCTGCTCTCAAGCTTAGCCTTTTCTTAACACTCATCTCAGATTTTCAAAATATGCTTTTGAACCATAGCAATTCACTAATTTGTGTAAGAGTATGCTAAGCTAGCTTAGCATTTTGAGTAGCATTTAGCACGCAACATTTTCACAAAAACCAGATAACCAAATAAAAAAAATAATTTACCTTTGAAGAGCTTTGGATGTTTTCAATGAGGAGACTCAGTTACATAGCAAATGTTCAGTTTTTCCTGAAAGAATCTTTGTGTAGGAGAAATCGCTCCGTTTTGTACATCACATTTGGCTACCGAAACGAAAATTCAGTCACCAACAACGTCAAACCTTTTCCGAATTAACTCCATAATATCGACCGAAACATGGCAAACGTTGTTTGGAATCAATCCTCAAGGTGTTTTTTCACATATCTCTTCATTGATATATCGTTCGTGGAAGCCTGCTTTCTTCTCTGAATTCCATGGAAAAATACTTGCAGCTGGGGTTTGCGCACCAATTTCGGCGCAGGACACCGGGCGGACACCTGGTAAATGTGGTCTCTTATGGTCAATCTTCCAATGATATGCCTACAAATACGTCACAACGCTGCAGACACCTTGGGGAAACGACAGAAAGGGCAGGCTCATTCCTCTCGCATTCACAGCCATATAAGGAGACAATGGAAAACGGAGCCTCAAATCCTGCTGATTTCCTGGATGCCGTTTCATCTTGGTTTTGCCTGTAGCTCACGTTCTAGGGCACGCACAGAGAATATCTTTGCAGTTCTGGAAACATCAGAGTGTTTTCTTTCCAAAGCTATCAATTATATGCATAGTCGAGCATCTTTTTGTGACAAAATATTGCGCTTAAAACGGGCACGTCTTTTTATCCAAAAATGATATAGCGCCCCCAGAGTTTCAAGAGCTTAAGCCTGAGAATACAGTTCCTATAGCTTCCACACGATGTCGCCAGTGTTGTGATTTCGATTCAACTAAATCGTTGGTCATCTGAGTAATAGCCACATCCGGTTGTCAAGTCCACAGCTGTAAACAATGGAACCGGAAAAGTACGTCTCCCAAACTGCTGCCTATTGAATACAGATCGCTCCGTGATCAATTTGATCTTTTATTAACGTTTAGTAATACCTAAAGTTGGATTACAGAAGTAGTTTGAAGTGTTTTGTCAAAGTTTATAGGCAACTTTTTTAATTTAAAAAAATAACGTCGCGTTTAAAGTGTTTTTACTGGATCTGACGGTCTTCATAAATTGACATTTTGGGTACACAAGGACCGATGTAATCGAAAAAAAAAAGAGACCCAATTGTGATGTTTATGGGACATATAGGAGTGCCAACAAAGAATCTTGTCAAAGGTAATGAATGTTTTATATTTTATTTCTGCGTTTTGTGTAGCGCCGGCTACGCTAATTCCTTTGTTTACGTCCCCTTCTGGTATTTCGGCGTGTTGCCTGCTATCAGATAATAGCTACTCATGCTTTCGCGGAAAAGCATTTTACAAATCTGACTCGTTGGCTAGATTCACGAGTGGAGCTTGAATTGACTTCCCTGCATGTGAAGTTTAATGAACGTTTGAGTTTTAACGAGTGCTATTAGCATTTGGCGTAGCGCATTTGCATTTATTGTTGGCAGGGGGTGCGGTTGCGTCCCGGGTGGGCCAGAGAGGTTAAAAACAGACTGCTCACCTCTTTGACCTTCAGGGGACGCCCATTCAGGTTGTGCTTGTTGACCTTCTCCACAGCCTTCTTCATCAGTTCCTCAGTCCTGAACTCAACAACCCTGTTCACACAAACATTGTGATGACCACCAGGAACTTAGAATAACCTTCAGACACCTATTAGAATCAAGACAGAATGACGAAAATACTTACGCGCAACCCTTGGTTGATTGAAGACCACACAGCAGCATCATTGAAGTAGAAAAACAACATTCAAGTTAGTAATCAGTTGTGGCACTGTAGAGAACAATGGTATTCAGGGGGCTGAATTACTCTTATGAAAGGGCCAAACACATTCTACTCACTTGTATGGCCACAGCCTTGAACAGTCAGTTACTCTTCCAAAATTATTAGACCGCTTAAAAGCTGGTCACCAGACAATATAGCAAATACAGAGGTTGTCTGGTGAATCTAAACCCTTAACATTGTACACAAAGGCAGAAGTCCCAGACAAAATGCACTCCTTTGAAGGAAATATCTGTTCCACAAAAACAATTACATGGGCTCAAATCTATTACATGTAACAGCCATGTTACAACCTCTTGGGGGGCTGGGCACCATTTTAGATTAAGCCCCAGATGAACAAATCCACAGCAAAAGGGGACTTTCCCAGCTACTGCAATCACATGGGATTGGCTACAGAAACCCGAATTCCCAATCAGACACCAAGATGACCTCTTTCAGTGCCACAGACTGCACCATGTTTTCTGTCCAGTGTCACCCACTTGACACGTTCATCAAAACTCATCCAGGTCTGAACATCCCCCACAATGAAAGAAAAGATAACTCAAGCTGACAAACACAGGTTCGTCTATTGCACTTACCCTCGATTTGCCTTCTCCGTCCATTAAGTGTTCCACGTACGTTACCTCACCCACTACAAATCAGATTCCAGACGACACACACCAGGGGAGAGAAGCCGAGAAAACAATGGGGGTTTAGAGCAGACAAGCGGTTGGTGACCGTGAGCTCGGCCTGCTACTCCAGAGCCTCCCCCCAGCACCTCAATTCTGGTACAGGTCTACAAAAGACAAGCTCTTACTGGATCTTAAAATGACTTCTTAGCCTGTCCTTGTAGAGTCCCCAAACACCAAGCGCAATAGATTGAAGAGCACAATCGGCAAATAGCTAACAACATCTAAAATCGGATGAGTTATCATAAAGGAACCATTTTCGAAGCGAGGATAAAGTTGACAGAATGACAGTTACGTTTGCAGAGTCATTTGAAACCATGAGTCCACCCTTCCAAAATACAAGTTCCTTGTTAAATGTATTTGGAACCACTGACTGATACAACTGTTCGAACACACCCTTGAACATAAACTACACTAAAAACTAAATTCTACCAACTCAACTAACGCCAATGTCTGAAGAACATTGACATTTTTGGAAAGCTGTACAGACATTGGACCTGGAGAGGCACAACAGTGTCCAAATGTGTTTTTAACTAACAAAGGGACAACCATGGCTAATTCCAGCAAATGAGTGCACCATAAATGGACAGGAACCAATCCTCAGCTGAAACAAGGACAGCCGTGAGAAGCTGCTTCATTTTGTAGACCTGTACCCCAAGAAATCCCAAGCACACATCTGTAATTGGTACAACATGGAGATCTGCGGAAACGACAAACCTAAAAAAGAGAATGCAATTTAACGCCACATTCAATTATTATATCCAAACACTAAAAATTGTTTCTGAAAGGCATTGGTAACCTCTCAGAACACCCATGCTTTATCATGATTAAAAGCAGGTGCTATTTATTACATTAGTGCTAACTTATATTATAGCTTTGCCAAAGCCATGTAAACCACCATTTAAACGTCAATAAACAGTACACCGTTCCTTTTGTTGCAGGGCTCAATTTAAAGACAAAAAGAAGTCGAGGACAACTAGCCCATGCTGCAAATTAACATTAAATATAACCAATTAAACATTTCTTATTTTGACATAATTCCCAAGAAAATTATAACGCAAAGAACATAAGACCAGCTTTAATAATTGTAGTATGGGCACCTGAGAGAAATTCAGTATGTCTCAAGGCAATGCAGACCGTTTTCCTTTTTCAGCTATATACACACACAAACCACAAGACCCAACACAACGGTGCAATTGATGGCCCATACACTATAAGCCATGTACTTAATTTGAAGACCTCCCTTTAGGTTGTATAGTCCCATTGTTCAAGCAAGTGTAGCTGCAGTGATCAAGGACTCCAAAATGAAGTACAAATTCATAATGCTATTCACAGCACTATAAAAAATGACTAGCCGAAGGCAGAAATCACAGAGAGAACTATTCTGAAATCTAAACCACCCAAGACTTAGGACACAGGCCAATCCATGGAAAGGCCAATCAGTCTGTATACCAAGAACCTCATAGCTATGAATTGCAACCTCGGTCTTTTACAGATTTGCCAGATGCCTTCCAGTGAACAAGGTGAAGTGGTTCAACGCAAATGACCTGTTATGGGAGGTTTTATTAGCCTTGATGGACTCCATATCTATAACGGATCTAACTTAACACCATACCTTTTTCTTTCATTAGGTCTTTGAGTGCCTGCCATTTCACATCATATGGAATGTTGCTGACAAACACACGGTATCTCTTTGATGGGTTTCCATAGGGTTCAAAGCGACTTCCTCCACGCTTCTGGGGCCTTTCCTTCCTGACACTGGGTTCATGCTTGGCCTTGCCGTTAATTTCCCTTAGGGAAAAAAGAACGGGGAGTGATTAATAGAGTAACGATAATACGCCGGTCTGATGATGAAAAACTGTTAACGTCCACTAACAAAAAAATACTTAGGCAAGTTAACGTTACATTTCTAGACTGCAGTACAAAAGGCCAACTAGTTGTAAATTACTAGCTAGCTTCGTTCTGCAACTAACTTCAGGCATGTATGTTAACGATTCTAACTTGTACTTTGTTTACAGATCGTTTAATATAGCTAAATGTTAACACAAACGCTTAGTTACCGGACGAAGCTACACCAGTTTGGCTCTTGACTAAGACTAAGACTCCTATATTACAAGCCAACTTGTATTAGCTAACGTTAACTTCCCTTTCTCCCATTTTCAGACACGCGATATATCATATAAAGGTAGCTAACTAGCGTTATTCCGTATTTTGTGAATAGTTGGCCAGTAGACGAGCTTAGTTAACCAAAATAGCAAGTGATGGCGTACTAAACAAAAAAATGGAGGGAGAGGACAGGTTAGGTAACGTTAGCAGACTAGCTAATTTGCTAATCTCGTGCGGTGTGGTGGCACTGGTGCACGCACGTAGTTCACATTGTGGCTAGCATAGCGAGAAGAATCCATTGTTTAGCTATTTTAGTGATTAGCTAGGTAGGTATCAATTTAGCTGTTAACTTCTCAAAACAATACAGACTAAAACTATACGAGAACTTGGCGAGTGGAAAATGTAAAGAACGGTTACTACGTAGCTAGCTGCCAGCCAAAAAAAGAATTCATGAAATAAATCAAAACGTTACCCCTGGCCTGGTTTCTCCGGAGCAGCGGCCTCGGTCGACATCTTCTTGCGCAGTTAGCTAATCCTGTTTCGTTACGGAATTTAATTTTTGGTCAATAGAATAACTCAACAACGCTGATAAAATATTGTTGAAATTTGACAGTGTTCCTTCACTTTAGCAGTATTGAATAAATAACTGTTTTAATGTATTTTTGGAGCGACGAGCTACTAGTCAACAAGCTAACGTTGGTGAAATGGCGGATGAATACACCCGTTTCAATTTATTCGCTGGGTTGCCAAGGAGAGTGAAGCATGCTGGGAATTTGGCTCTGGCGACCGCTCAGAATCAAAGTACAATTATAAATATTTTTTTCTATTGAATATATATAAATCCGTTACCAGTTCGAAACATGGCAAAATGTTTCACAGTTTCAATTTTGTTTACACTGTTTTTTTTATCATGCAAAGAAACGGAGTTTCTAAAGACAGAGACAACATCACGAGACTTCCGAGAACGCGTTTGAAACAGACCAGGCCGGGGTTTGGAGTTTGAGAAGTGTTTTTTTTTTCCACCTTTATTTAACCAGGTAGGCAAGTTGAGAACAAGTTCTCATTTGCAACTGCGACCTGGCCAAGATAAAGCATAGCAGTGTGAACAGACAACAACACAGAGTTACACATGGAGTAAACAATTAACAAGTCAATAACACAGTAGAAGAAAAAAAAGAGAGTCTATATACATTGTGTGCAAAAGGCATGAGGAGGTAGGTGAATAATTACAATTCTGCAGATTAACACTGGAGTGATAAATGATCAGATGGTCATGTACAGGTATAGATATTGGTGTGCAAAAGAGCAGAAAAGTAAATAAATATAAACAGTATGGGGAAGAGGTAGGTAAAATTGGGTGGGCTATTTATCGATAGACTATGTACAGCTGCAGCGATCGGTTAGCTGCTCAGATAAAAGTCTCCAACTTCAGCGATTTTTGCAATTCGTTCCAGTCACAGGCAGCAGAGAACTGGAACGAAAGGCGGCCAAATGAGGTGTTGGCTTTAGGGATGATCAGTGAGATACACCTGCTGGAGTGCGTGCTACGGGTGGGTGTTGCCATCGTGACCAGTGAACTGAGATAAGGCGGAGCTTTACCTAGCATGGACTTGTAGATGACCTGGAGCCAGTGGGTCTGGCGACGAATATGTAGCAAGGGCCAGCCGACTAGAGCATACAGGTCGCAGTGGTGGGTGGTATAAGGTGCTTTAGTAACAAAACGGATGGCACTGTGATAAACTGCATCCAGTTTGCTGAGTAGAGTGTTGGAAGCCATTTTGTAGATGACATCGCCGAAGTCGAGGATCGGTAGGATAGTCAGTTGTACTAGGGTAAGTTTGGCGGCATGAGTGAAGGAGGCTTTGTTGCGGAATAGAAAGCCGACTCTAGATTTGATTTTAGATTGGAGATGTTTGATATGAGTCTGGAAGGAGAGTTTACAGTCTAGCCAGACACCTAGGTACCTATAGATGTCCACATATTCTAGGTCAGAACCATCCAGGGTGGTGATGCTAGTTGGGCGTGCGGGTGCGGGTGCAGGCAGCGAACGGTTGAAAAGCATGCATTTGGTTTTACTAGCGTTTAAGAGCAGTTGGAGGCCACGGAAGGAGAGTTGTATGGCATTGAAGCTTGTTTGGAGGTTAGATAGCACAGTGTCCAAGGAAGGGCCAGAAGTATACAGAATGGTGTCGTCTGCGTAGAGGTGGATCAGGGAATCGCCCGCAGCAAGAGCAACATCATTGATATATACAGAGAAAAGAGTCGGCCCGAGAATTGAACCCTGTGGCACCCCCATAGACTGCCAGAGGACCGGACAGCATGCCCTCCGATTTGACACACTGAACTCTGTCTGCAAAGTAGTTGGTGAACCAGGCAAGGCAGTCATCAGAAAAACCGAGGCTACTGAGTCTGCCGATAAGAATATGGTGATTGATTGACAGAGTCGAAAGCCTTGGCAAGGTCGATGAAGACAGCTGCACAGTACTGTCTTTTATCGATGGTGGTTATGATATCGTTTAGTACCTTGAGCGTGGCTGAGGTGCACCCGTGACTGGCTCGGAAACCAGATTGCACAGCGGAGAAGGTACGGTGGGATTCGAGATGGTCAGTGACCTGTTTCTTGACTTGGCTTTTGAAGACCTTAGATAGGCAGGGCAGGATGGATATAGGTCTGTAACAGTTTGGGTCCAGGGTGTCTCCCCCTTTGAAGAGGGGGATGACTGCGGCAGCTTTCCAATCCTTGGGGATCTCAGACAATATGAAAGAGAGGTTGAACAGGCTGGTAATAGGGGTTGCGACAATGGCGGCGGATAGTTTCAGAAATAGTGGGTCCAGATTGTCAAGACCAGCTGATTTGTACGGGTCCAGGTTTTGCAGCTCTTTCAGAACATCTGCTATCTGGATTTGGGTAAAGGCGAACCTGGAGAGGCTTGGGCGAGTTGCTGCGCCGGGGGCGGAGCTGTTGGCCGAGGTTGGAGTAGCCAGGAGGAAGGCATGGCCAGCCATTGAGAAATGTTGAAGTTTTCGATGATCATGGATAACATTTTTTGTTGCTGTTCATTTGCTCGACATCTAAAAGGTATAACCTAGATTAGAGCCAATGTCTTAAGTAGTTGAACATGTTACTACTCATGTTACTTGGAAAAGTGGTAAACGGACAAGTTTTTCACATTTTTGTCAAAAAACAACTTAGGAGTGCCTTTGCTTTGACGGGATGCACATGCGCAGTTTGGTGCGATAGACCCGATGACGTGTTTCTGCGCATGAGTTTAGCTAGCGTACTGGTACGTCAATGAATGTCAAACGGTTTTAGGACACATATTTGCACATTCAGGATATGTAGCTAAGCCATTGCAAGAATATATTTTATTTTGAACTAATGCAAGCCTGAATCTGTTTGTGGCAAGCACATCCAGTAAACTGCAGTTTACCAAGATTAAAAAGAGTAGCCTAATAGAATAGACATCGGATTAAAAAAATAACTCACTTTTTTTTAACCACCTGCTGTATATATGCATCACTGATATAGCCTAGCAATGTAGGCCTACCAAATATTTCTGTAAGTAAACCTCATTGTCTCAATCTCATTGTTCTATTTGTGGGCCTACTTCTGTTTTGTTAGACTTCAGTGCGGCTTGAAAAACGTATGTGTTATTGCTTTACACCACTACTATATTGTGGATAAAGAGTTACCTGTCTAAAAGAACACAGAGGGTGTTCTTTATTGGAAGCCTCCAACATAATCCAGGTAGAATCAGAAATTCCCCAGGGCAGCTGTCTAGGCCTCAAACTTTAAAAAATATTTACTAACAACATGCCACTGGTTTTGATTAAAGCCAGTGTGTCTATGTATGCGGATGACTCAACACTATACATGTCAGCTACTACAGCGACTGAAATGACTGCAACACTTAACAAAGAGCTGCAGTTAGTTTCAGAAAAGGTGGCAAGGAATAAGTTAGTCCTAAATATTACAAAAATTAAAAGCATTGTATATGGGACAAATCATTCACTAAACCCTAAACCTCAACTAAAACTTGTTATGAATACTGTGGAAATTAAGCAAGTTGAGTAGACTAATCTGCTTGGCGTAACCCTGGATTGTAAACTCTTCATGGTCAAAGCATGTTGATTCAACAGTAGCTAAAATGGGTAAAAGTCTGTCCATAATAAAGCACTACTCTCAACACTATCAACAAGGCAGCTCCTACAGGCCCTAGTTTTGTCGCACCTGGACTACTGTTCAGTCTAGTGGCCAGGTGCCACAAAGAGGGTCTAGGAAATTTACAATTGGCTCAGAACAGGGCAGCACGGCTGGCCCTTAAATGTACACAGAGTGCTAACATTAATGATCTTTTTATTTTTTATTTCACCTTTATTTAACCAGGTAGGCAAGTTGAGAACAAGTTCTCATTTACAATTGCGACCTGGCCAAGATAAAGCAAAGCAGTTTGACACATACAACAACACAGAGTTACACATGGAGTAAAACAAACATACAGTCAATAATACAATAGAAAAACAAGTCTATATATAAATCTGCATGTAGTAGTGATTTTAGCATGTTCATCTGCATGGAAGAAAAGTCACAACACTAAACAATACATTAATTGCACTATAACGGTGATAACCGGTGCCCACAAACTGTTAGCGCCTACATAATGCTGTCCCAACACCTTACCACTGCTCCACCTGGCTATCAGCGGAGCCTTGTCTGGCAGTGAAATAGTTCATTCAGCCTCATTTACTGCCTTAAAAAAACGTAACTAGTATGACTGACTTGCTTAAACAAATGTGGTTTCTACTGACAATTGAGATGTACAAATATGGCATAAGGGGACGACAAGCAGATAAGAGGCAATCCGTAATTTCGACTAAGACATTAATGAGCGAGTGACAACGGACATAGTCAATATAACTATATGTTCAGCGACAGAATTTAGAGAATGAAAGCTCTTACAATATTCAATGATTACATTTCTCTAAAACAGGTTGTAGGCTACATGTGCACCACCAAGTTAGAACAGTAGGCAAAATTAAGAGGTGAAAATAGACCAAATGATTAGGGTGAGGTACATTGAACATAGTTTGGGTCTTTGCGTGTCAAAAAAGATACACGTCAAATAACACTTTGATGCGTTAAATAAGCTTTTCATTTGACACGTCAGATAACACAATTCTATTATAGAATGTTGTGTGTGCTGAATTTGCACATGCAAGCCAAGAGCCACCACTACTATCAGTAGCATTGTCAAAGCTGTACAAAAAAAGTCTGCAAACAAGCACACACCGGCCACGAACAATGTCTTTACAATACCGCGTTGGTGAAAATAGACCAAATTATTAGGGTGAGGCACATGTGCTACTAACAGCTTACTACACAGCATACACTTAGCATTACTTTCTTAGCTACAGTATACAGTGGCAAGAACAAGTATGTGAACCCTTTGGAATTACCTGGATTTCTGCATAAATATGACATAAAAGTCACAACAATAGACAAACACAGTGTGCTTAAACAAAATAACACACAAATTATTGTATTTTTCTTGTCTATATTGAATACATACTTTTTCCAACCGACACTGAATGTTTAAAGTATGTGTACCCATATGCTACTGACTTCTCCAAAAGCTAATTGGAGTCAGGAGTCAACTAACCTGGAGTCGAATCAATGAGACGAGATTGGAGATTTTGGTTAGAGCTGCCCTGCCCCATAAAAAAACACTTGAGTTTGCTATTCACAAGAATCATTGCCTGATGTGAACAAAAGAGATCTCAGAAGACTTAAGAATTGTTGCCTTGCATAAAGCTGGAAAGGGTTACAAAAGTATCTCTGAAAATCAGTTCACGGTAAGACAAATTGTCTATAAATGGAGAAATTTCAGCACTTGTTGCTTCTCTCCCTAGGAGTGGCCGACATGCAAAGATGACTGCAAGAGCACAGCGCAGAATGCTCAATGAGGTTAAGAACAATCCTAGAGTGTCAGCTAAACCTACAGAAATCTCTGGAACATGCTAACATCTCTGTTGACGAGTCTACAATACGTAAAACACTTAACAAGAAGGACACCGTGGAAGAAGCCACTGCTGTCCAAAAAAAACATTGCTGCACGTCTGAAGTTGGCAAAAGAGTACCTGGATGTTCCACAGTGATACTGGCAAAATATTCTGTGGACAGATGAAACTAAAGTTGTGTTGTTTGGAGAGAAAAAGGCACAGCACACCAACATCAAAACCTCATTCCAACTGTAAACTATGATGGCGGGAGCATCATGGTTTGGGTCTGCTTTGCTGCCTCAGGGCCTGGACAGCTTGCTATCATCGCCAGAAAAATGAATTCCCAAGTTTATCAAGACATTTAGCAGGAGAACGTAAGGCTGTCTGCCAATTAAAGCTCAACAGAAGTTAGTTGATGCAGCAGGACAACAACCCAAAAGACAGAAGTAAATCAACAACAGAATGGCTTGAACAGAAGAAAATATGCCTTCTGGAGTGGGCCAGTCAGTCCTTACCTCAACCCAATTGAGATGCTGTGACATGACCTCAAGAGAGCGGTTCACACCAGGCATCCCAAGAATATTGTGGAACTTAAACAGTTTTGTAAAGAGGAATGGTCCAAAATTCCTCCTGACCGTTGTGCACTCTGATCCGCAACTACAGAAAAAGTTTGGTTGAGGTTATTGCTGCCAAAGGAGGGTCAACATGTTATTAAATCCAAGGGTTCAAATACTTTTCCCAATCTGCACTGTGAATGTTTACACGGTGTATTCAATAAAGACATGAACAATTATAATTGTTTGTGTGTTATTAGTTTAAGCATATAGACTACATTTATCTATTGTTGTGATTTAGAGGAAGATCAGATAACATTTTATGACCAATTTATGCAGAAATCCAGGTAATTCTAAAGGCTTCATATACTTTTTCTTCTCACTGTACATATCTCCCTTGCATATTACATCATTTATGCAGTAGCATAACGTTACAAGACCTTTTTGGACTCACCTTGTGCTGTGCTCATTTAAACAGGAAGGTGGTGCGGCGGTCCTTTGTCGGCAAATGTTGTCATCAAAGCATTCTGTGGAAGCACACAGCCACTCCTCTGAATAGCAGGCTCGTGGTTGCTTTTGCAATGCTTGCAGTTAGCCACGGATTCCTTCCAAACCACTCATTGTTGAATTTGCAGTTTCCAACTTGTTGTGTAATGTTAAAGTCCAATAGCCGATGAGCAACGATACGTTTTATCTATAATTTTTCTTCATTATTTCTCTTCATATGACAAGCATTAAAAAGGATTTGCCAGTAGATTGTCGACTTGATTCATGATGATGACTGCTAGCTAAGATTTTGAAAGTAAGACGTTGACATGATCAGTCCAATCAAAGCTACTGTACATATAACGCGATTTGACGCCATTTTATTTGTGGCCAATGACCTTGAGCCTTCTTCGAAGGGCTCTTCTAATGTAACTCTATGGCAGGACCCGAAGGTTTTAAATGTTTGATGTCTACTCTTACTAAGGATTTACACTTGACCTGTGACATAGTGTCCCCATGAGTGACAGAACACTGAGCCAATCGCGGCGCAATGCTCCTATTTTCTGCTGGCTTGCCCCACCACCACAGAAAGCACTGAGCTAGGCTGAAACACCTGCATTTTGGAGCTGCCTTACTCAAGAGACCATGTTTGTATGCAGCTTTATTAACTATCCACTATATGCATGTCAATCTCTCCTGGCTCAAAGTGGATGAGAGATTGACTTAATCCTTACGTGTTTTTGTAAGAAGTGTTGACATCCTGAATGCACTGAGCTGTCTGTTTAAACTACTAGCACACAGCTCGGACACCCATGTATACCCCACAAAACATGCATAAATTCCCAATCTGACCCTCAAACCATCACGGTCACCTAATAATCCCCAGTTTACAATTGGCTCTTTCATCCCCTCCTCTCCTCTGTAACTATTCTCCAAGTCGTTGCTGTAAATGAGAACGTGTTCTCAGTCAATTTACCTGGTAAAATAACGGATAAAAAAACAAAACAAATGCCACCAGAGGTCTCTTCGAAATCCCCAAGTTCAGAACAGACTATGTGAGGTGCATTGTACTACATAGAGCCATGACTACATGGAACTATATTCCACATCAGGTAACTGATGCAAGCAGTAGAATCAGATTTTAAAAAACGGATAAAAAACACCTTATGGACCAGCGTGGACTTTGAAGAGGCACACACACCGCTAGCACACGAACTCTACCCAGGTACATTGTGGTATTGTTGTATGGTGGTATCATGCATTTTGTGTTGTTGATATGTAGTAGTGTAGTGATGTTATAAAATGTACTGTTTTATTATATGTGTAAGGTAAGTGTCTTGATGCGTTTGGACCCCAGGAAGAGTAGGCATTTGCTAATGGGGATCCCTAATCAAATACAGTTTACATGGGCGCCAGTGAACTCCTCCCCTTCTGCAGAGTCAGGAAGATTCCGTTTTCCTGCGGTCAGTTGGGGACTGAAAAAACAGCGCATTGTCTCACACATTGGGTTATAGAGAAAACACTGCAACTAACTTTAGAAACGCTAGACCAAGAATATATCGCTATTAAATTGGAATTGGACTATTTTTAAGACATGGGCAACAGAGATGATGAATACGATTTCTTGTTCAAAGGTAAAATAACTATTCATCTAGCTGTAGCCAGCTGCCTCTTGGTGGTAGCTACAACAAATATGATTTGTGTCTCATTCTGTCAATTATGAAGGTACCTTGTGAAGATCCCACAATGTATTTTATTCTAATAGATCACTTTAGAATGTCCAGCTAGATTAGGAATTGATAGCCTCCATCTGATCTGGTGACTTGCTAAATATAATGCTGAGTTTAAGGGGTTTGTCGCATTGTGTTGAGCAATGCCCAGCTCTAACTTAGCTAACACTTAGCTAACAACATAGGTTTTCTTAGGTTGCTTTATAACACCAATACCATAATCCTCAAAGGTCCTTGTTTATAGCCAGCAACATGTCGGTTTTATACAATTAATAAAGCTAGGAGGATCCTTCAAACAAGTGTACCAAAGGCTCAAATCTGAAATGATTTTTAATTAGGTGTAGCCTACAATTAGCCTGCTATGATTCATAGGTAGACCTAATACTCATACAGAATTAGCCTAATATACATACTCAATCATAAACAGTTGTTTACATTATAATGTGACTTGCTTTATGATCAATAGTAGCTGAACATGCTCATAAAATACTGTCCTAATTGTATCAGATAAGGATGGGATAATGAGCAGGAAGGAAGTTCCCAGTGGGTCACCCTCTTGATAGTCTGATGCTCTGACCATTCCATAATCGATTCCACTCAATATAGCACAAGAAAACACATTTGTCAAAATCTTACAGATACCAATTTATAACCCTACTGATGAGCTACTGTTAGATGTTGTGTTTCAAATCAATCCCACAGAAGCACACCTCACCCGTTACCCAATCTAGTTTAGTGTACAGCAGTCTATAAAATACATTCCAAATGACACTTCAAACATAACAGAAAATGTGAAAAAGGGGCAGTGTGAGAACAAAGAGGATTTCCTAGGGAGAATGACTGAAGGAGACGATGGGAAGGGAAGCCCTCTGAAAAGTGTCAACTCAGGATTCCCAGCAGGAGCAGGTTCTCAGCTTCCTGCACCATGACTCCAGAAGGACAAAGTTCAAATCCTTTTCCCCCTCTGAAGAGGCAGAGCAGCACTTTGTACTCATATAACCACTTTATTTCTGAGTGTTTTTCTGTTGTCTCAGTCTTCAGCAGAATTCAATCAATGAAAATATTGTCTTTCCAAAGCTTTAAAAAAGTCAGACATGCAAACCTCAGGTTATGATAAGTAATCCACTTGGTATAACTGTAATTGGTTTACTGTACTATATGTGATCTCATAGTTTTGACTGTACTGAACTGCACATACAATGGCAGCCTGTCATTGCAGTGCTAATGTTGTCTGTGTGTTTTGTTGCCAGTGGTGCTGATCGGAGACTCTGGTGTGGGGAAGAGTAACCTGCTGTCCCGTTTCACACGGAATGAGTTCAACCTGGAGAGCAAAAGCACCATTGGTGTGGAATTTGCCACCCGCAGCATCCAGGTGGATGGCAAGACAATAAAGGCCCAGATCTGGGATACAGCTGGACAGGAGCGTTACAGAGCCATCACTTCAGCGTGAGTGGAGGAGGGTGCTCGTCTTCCTGTAACCTGCCCTTTACGGAACCAACACATTTGGATAGTGTTGAAACCATCCTGAAAAAATGCTTCTGTGAATCACACAACCTTTGACCTGCTTGCTCTGTCCCAATCAGGTACTACCGGGGGGCAGTGGGGGCTCTCCTAGTGTATGACATCGCCAAGCATCTCACCTATGAAAATGTCGAGCGCTGGCTGAAGGAGCTCCGGGATCATGCTGATAACAACATTGTTATCATGCTGGTGGGCAACAAGAGTGACCTGCGCCACCTCAGGGCAGTGCCCACAGACGAGGCTCGTGCCTTTGCAGGTAAACAACCACCACTGCAACAAGCTCACTCTAGGGACAGAGATGGTTAAATATTCACCCATGTTTGTCTCAATTCAATCTTTTCTCTTTTTCTCCCTCAGAGAAGAATACACTATCATTTATTGAAACATCAGCTTTGGATTCCACTAATGTGGAAGAGGCATTCAAGAACATCCTCACAGGTAAGAAGAGGGATCCATGACACACCTCACAATACTGGAAACTAGCTGGTCTATAAATTATGTATTATTGGCACATTTTCTTTTCAGTAACTGTCTCTTCCTTTTCCTACAGAAATCCACCGAATCGTATCACAAAAGCAGATAGCTGACAGATCAGCACATGACGAGTCTCCAGGCAACAATGTAGTGGACATCAGTGTCCCCCCCACCACCGATGGGCAAAAAAACAAACTACCGTGCTGTCAAAGCCTGTGACCCTTACAACTCCTGTGACCCCCTTCACCCAACCCCACTCCACTTCCACCATCACTCTGTGTTATCCTGTGTGGCCCATTCTGTCTTTGTTCCCATATGTGACGACGCCCTGTTTTCCCCTCCCTGTCTGTATACAAAACATCCTTTTTATTACATGTGCTCTTCTTCTGCCATGAAGTGAAACTTTAAAAAGCCTTTCTGTCACTTTGTCAGTCATTCATGGAGTCAATATTGAGGTTCCTGCATTGTAGGAACAGGGCAGTTTTATTTTAAATGGATTGAGCTATACAGGTGTAGGATCTTAATTTGACTTATATTTTCATAGCAAAATAATGTTTAGTCCATAATCTGGTCTAAAGTAGGCTACATGAAAAGTGCAATACTGTTAATACAACCGTGTGTTAGTGTGGGTTTTCAGTGAATTTATGTAAATCACAAAGCTCATCTGCGTTTCCTGCGGTGCAGGAAAATTCTCAGCAACAAAAGAGTGATCAAATTAAGATCCTACACCTGTACTTGAAGTGCTATAGAGCAGGGTTTCCCAAACTCGGTCCTGAGGTCCCCCCTGGGTGCACGTTTACTTTTTTTGCCCAAGGACGACACAGCTGATTGAAATAACTAACTCATCATCAAGCTTTTGGCCTCACCAAAACGTGTACCCAGGGGAGGGGGGGCACCATGACTGAGTTTGGGAAACTCTGCTATAGTGTGCTGGACTAGTATATTTGAACAATGACCAATAGATGGTGCTGTGTATATAGCCACTCACAGTTGCTCATGAATAAGGCAGTATTATGACATTGGTATATGTATGCATTTGTCTTTTAAGTGGCTCTTACTTTTCATCCAGGCAGTTATCATGCCCAGAATTAACCTTATTGTGTATTTATTCAAATATATTTGGCTCACCTTTTCATTGTTTTATTTTCCGTAAGCACTGTAAGACTTTTCAATAAACTCCTTTAAACACAGTAATACGTAAGTAATTCATTCATCATTAACATATCATATATAATTTCTCAGTGCACTACACAGTATTGGAATTTAAATTGCTCAACCGTAGATGTATGTGGGTAGAATATGTGAGATGTCTCCTGTGTACCTGTTTGGAGGTTATGGGGGCTTGCTGTGGTAGAGGCAGGGGTCTAGAAAGATTGTTCTTGCTCTTCCATGCCCAGCCCTGTTCCTCTGACCTAGGACAGCACTACACCCCATGAGAGCTAGCCTAGTGGTACAAAATGTGGTGCTGAATCAGCATATGGAAAATATTTCACCAGTGTTTATTCTAAGCCTCATATAGGTCTATCTGCCAGTCATTGGGTGTGAGTGAGACATTCTTAGGTCCAGGAACTGTTACATTCAATATGTCCCCCCTCCCATTAGTTGTTTAGTTTGGTGTAGCCAAGAGAGAAATATAGGCCAGTGGTGGAAAATAATTATCGCATGACATGACCCTCTCATCTTTGGTGGTCTATTTTAAGTGGATTTAGAAACAAGCCTAATCTTAGATGGAGATGATGGGTTTTATAAGTTGAAAATGTAACCAGTAAATTAACATGAGACATTTTGACATTTAATATATTACCTTGTGTTGATGGGTCCACTCCCCTCTTGTTGAAAGGTGAGTGACTGAAAACTACTATTAAGGCCAAGCAACATTTTGTAAAAAATAGATTTTTGTCCGAACATGTTAAGTGATACAGACAACCGTAAAGTCTGAAAGAACATTCAATAAGGGGCCAGTGTAGTACATGCAAGAGTCCGCATAATTAAGAAAACAAAAGGAGTGATTGATGTTTATCCATACTGTGGCTTCATTTATTATTTTCTTTGCACACTTTCTTGGCTGATTGCAAGCACCAACATATTTTGGGTTTAGACATCTTTCTTTTTCCACTGCACAACATAAACATTATAGTTAAAGCTGGAATCCTTAATGGTGGAACTGCCACGTCCGTTTGCGATATTACAACAACAAAAAACAAACACTGTTTTTTCCCCAACAGACATCATTGCACCTGCGATAGAAGAGCATAACTTGTTTAACCATGCTGTGCGACTCTCCTCAGCTTCTGCGGATTCCATCTCTAAGAGTGATTAAAAACCCTGTGCTTAATGAATAATTGAACAAAAATTACAACGGATACACATCAGCATGTTAAAAACAGTGGAAAAATTAACAAGAGATTAAGACCTTATCAAACAAAAATAAGTCTACAAATCTGGTATGTTGCTCCTTCTACATACAAGCATGAGAATGCCCAGGAATCTTTGTTGCGTCTTCAAATCAAAAACAACACCCGAGGAGCAATATCCAAACACCAGAAATTTGAAAATTGTACTATATCAGTAATGCTTTTAAATCCCTTTCAAAGTTGGTGTTAGAAACAACCAAACTGTATTGATTTCCATGATAGTTTTGTAAAAGTGCCATTTGATATACAAAACAAGAATAAATGCATCTTTGGAGAAAATAACCTGTTTTGAGTTAATGGTTATATAAAAGCTGGAGTAATGTGGCAAGTATGTCTCTTAGCTGCCTTCAAAGGGAGCAGTGTTGCATATTGTTGGCAACTCACAGACTCACTTAGCAAAATAAAACATCCTATTGTGGCCCTCTCAGACTGCACAAGTGAGCAAACTGCTATGATCCTTCATATGCACTAGCTTCTACATTATATTTCTGATTTTCATTATGTATTGTTACGGTTATAGGTAAGCATTGCATTGTAAATTTATCAAATTGCACACTTGCTGTAACTACACCCTACTTTGCAATGTCTCCATAGCTCCAAACATGTCAGGTAGAGGCAAAAGCACCAATCAGAGACAGCATGAGACAGGGCAGTGGCCCATCACTGACAATGTAGATAAGAACTCTCTCCATGCTGAAAGATCCTGAAAGCTGTTCCACTCCACAACACACATTGACATACAGGAAAATAACCTCCAACTAAGCTCTAGTATTATTATTTAACAACAAATAGGTTTTCCAGACAAGAGGATTACTTTAGAGGTCAAATCAACACTTTACAACAACAACAAAAAGTGGAGGATACTTTATTTAAAAAAAAGGGGTCTCCCAACAGGACACCACTGAACTTGGCTGACTGTCTGTCTATGCTGTTCAAGTTTAGAGGATGACTTTCCTATTTCGTTTACTGTGACTGGAGATCACACTTTTTCAGTTTGAAACGGATTTCAGAAAGCCACTCTCATAACCAGGATTCTCACAGCTGCATAACACTTATACAGCTTAGCTGTCCCACTGCAAAGCCCTTCAGGTGATAAACCCTCAGTCAAACCTATGCATGAAGCCTACAGGTACTGGAAGAGTTGAACCTGCACCTACAAAATAAGCAATACACAGGAGTATGATTACCATGAAGGGATTATAACAAAAACTACTATCATAGAAATAAATTAGCGTCAAATCTAGGCCTAGGTTTTTGGCTTCTGTGGACCATAATTTGAGATTTCTACTGAGGCTATTTGCATTCAGTCTCTCTCCTTATTCAGGCCAGTTAACATTCAGGGTCAATACTTTTACGTTCAACCATGGACAACACTATGATTAACAATATATATATATACACACAAATATGCAGAAATGAAGCTGGGCTAAAACAAAGGGGGTTCTGAAGCGACCATACAGTGTACAAGGAAGAAAGTAAAATATATCAACTGAACAAAGAGGAACTCAAACCAAACACACACACACAGTTGAAGTCGGAGGTTTACATACACCTTAGCCAAATACATTTGAACTCAGTTTTTCACAATTCCTGACATTTAATTCTAGTAAAAAATCCCTGTCTTAGGTCAGTTAGGTTCACCCCTTTATTCTAAGAATGTGAAATGTCAAAATAATACAGAGAATGATTTATTCAGCTTTTATTTATTTCATCACATTCCCAGTGGGTCAGAAGGTCACATACACTCAATTAGTAATTGGTAGCATTGCCTTTAAATTGTTTAACTTGGATCAAACATTTTGAGTAGCCTTCTACAAGCTTCCCACAATAAGTTGGGTGAATGTTGGCCCATTCCTCCTGACAGAGCTAGTGTAATTGAGTCAGGTTTGTAGGCCTCCTTGCTAGCACACACTTTTTCAATTCTGTCCACAAATTTTCTACAGGATTGAGGTCAGGGCTTTGTGATGGCCACTCCAATACCTTGACTTTGTTGTCCTTAAACCATTTTGCCACAACTTTGGAAGTATGCTTGCGGTCATTGTCCATTTGGAAGACCAAGCTATAACTTCCTGATTAATGTCTTGGGATGTTGCATCAATATATCCATATAATTTTCCATCATCATGATGCCATCTATTTTGTGAACTGCACCTGTTCCTCCTGCAGCAAAGCACCCCCACAACATGATGCTGCCACTCCCGTGCTTCATGGTTGGGATGGTGTTCTTCGGCTTGCAAGCCTTCCCCGCTTTCCTCCAAACATAATGATGGTCATTATGACCAAACAGTTCTATTTTTGTTTCATCAGACCAGAGGACATTTCTCCAAAGAGTACGATCTTTGTTCCCATGTGCAGTTGAAAACCGTAGTCTGGCTTTTTTATGGCGGTTTTGGAGCAGTGACTTGTTCCTTGCTGAGCGACCTTTCAGGTTATGTCGAAATAGGACTCGTCTTACTGTGGACATAGATACTTTTGTACCCGTTTCCTCCAGCATCTTCACAAGGTCATTTGCTGTTGTTCTGGGAATGATTTGCACTTTTCGCACCAAAGTACGTTAATCTCTAGGAGACAGAACGCGTCTATTTCCTGACCGGAATGACGGCTGCGTGGTCCCATGGTGTTGTACTTTTGTTTGTACAGATGAACGTGGTACCTTCAGGCGTTTGGAAATTGCTCCCAAGAATGAACCAGACTTGTGGAGGTCTAGATATTTTTTTTTTTGAGGTCTTGGCTGATTTCTTTTGATTTTCCCAAGTAAAGAGGCACTGAGTTTGAAGGTAGGCCTTGAAATACATCCACAGGTACACCTCCAATTGACTCAAATGAAGTCAATTAGCCTGTCAGAAGCTTCTAAAGCCATGACATAATTTTCTGGAATTTTCCAAGCTGTTTAAAGGCATAGTCAACTTAGTGTATGTAAACTTCTGACCCACTGGAATTGTGATACAGTGAATTATATGTGAAAAAATCTGTCTGTAAACAACTGCTGGAAAAATTCCTTGTGTCATGCACAAAGTAGATGTCCTAAATGACTTGCCAAATCTATAGGTTGTTAACAAGAAATTTGTGGAGTGGTTGAAAAAAAATAGTTTTAATGACTCCAACCTAAGTGTATGTAAACTTCTGACTTCAACTGTATATTCATGAAAAGATCCAAACAGGTGATAGTAACATGGCCAGCCCTATAAATCTGTGTTTTTGCATATATCTCTTGTCCAGAGGTCAACTCATGCATTTTAAAGCTGTGGTAGATGGGTGAGAACAGTGCCTACACTGGTCTTGCTCCACACACTAGGTTCTACTGTCAAGGTACAGTTGACATCTGTAGACGTCTGAGACAAGACATCAGTCTGGTCGCCTGCATATCAGAAGGGGAATGCAACTGCTATAAAACATGAAGTAACATCAATTAACCAATCTATGCTCTTGCTGCATGTGATTCCTCGCAAATGTTATGACTACACAAAAAAAACACATAATATTTAAAAGCATTTCATTGGTCTATCGTCGTAGGAGAGCAATGTACTAGCTATTGAAGAGTGATCTTGACCTGCGCTACTCTAACATTGTCCTGGAAAGGTAAGACTTACTCTCCGTCAACCACAAAAAGTTTGAACTTCATGTTGGTGGAATATACATTTCCATAAAGTTTCTTTTCTCTCCCATCAGTGGCGTGTAGACCTACCTACCTAGATCAGCTCACTCTATGTGGTGCTAATAGTATGAGAGACCTCTATACTCTAGGGAGGAAACCCAGTTCAACATACTAACTTGTAACACCAGATTAATGGGAGCTCAACCAACCTCTCGTACAATTCCCCCCCCCAAAAATACCAAAAATAAAAAAATGAACAGTACATGCATGCAAAATTGTGCATGTTGGTGCCAGTCTCATCACGTACTGTGAGAGGAAACCGTGTCCAGTGTTTTATTGCACAATCTCCATCTTTATGAACAAAATTCCTGCTCACACCAAGGAGGAAAACAGATGGAGCTGAATTGAAGGGAGTCAACTGGCTTGCGTAGCAATGTCATAAGCATCTATAATCCCCCCAGTCTAATAGCCTTTGGCTGGTAAACAGGAATGAAAGCTTTAAGCTTCTTACTTCTACACTCAGTGGTTAGGGAACCAACCGCTGGATGGATCGCCGTAGATCAGCGTCAACGATCCATACTACACTTTTAGAGACGGCTGTGAAGGAAATTAGGGAGGAGAAAGTGGGAATTGTCCACTTAAAAACTAGAGGGTTTGGTCTTAAAGCTTCAGCAGCCATCTCCACTGAGCATCTGTCCAATGAATCCTATGTTGTCCCTTTGCAGCGCACAGCGGAGACCCATCCAATCAACTGCCCTTTTCCAAACCTTCCGAAACACCATACTGCACGGTAATCACTGGTCTCTAAAATATTGGTTTCTTTACCAGATCACAAAAAAAAACACCATCAGAGGCTCAGACGACAAAATAAAAAAGAAGTGCTGACGATGATGACACACATAGTTAGAAAGGATTTAAATAGAAAAAGAGCTTGGGCTCTGGTTGGAGACGTGCTTTTTCATTGAGAACCTCCAGCACCCAAAGAACACCAACTTCAAATCTTCCCACCTTTGACCTCATACTATAGTCTCGTCTGCTGTTTTTTTCAGCAGCTTGGTGGAGAGCAAGGAATGCTGGTTAGAATGCCGCCCCTTGGCATCGGGAAGGAGGAGGCGTACTTTCTGATGGGTTCGTCTCCACTCAGAGTAGAGCTGACAGTGGTAGCGGAATGATACCTGCAGGAGAGAAGGGTAGAGAAGAGGATAGACTGGAGAATATTTGTGTTCATCCAAGCTATAAACAAAGTTAAGGTTAGGATTTGGGGAGGGCAGCTGATCCTAGATCTGTGCCTACTCACCAGAGTCCAGAGGACGTAGATTGTGAAAAGGGCGATGGTGAGGGCGATGAGGCCCAAGGCCTCCAGTCTGCTGTTGAAGTGCAGGTGATCTTGGGCTCCCCTCAGACACAGCCAGCCAGAGATGGCTGCCAGGGGCGTGATTAATAGGAAGCACACCATGTCACAGAACAATGTGCGCTTCTCGTTACGAGGGCCCGGGTCCCGCAGCCACTGTGGAAAGAGAAGCGAGGACAGAGAAGAAAGAGAAATGTGTACTGAGTCTACATGAGCACTGGGTATGCACATGCACTATAGCCAAAACAGGGGACACTGGAGGACTCTGCTTTTCTTGTTTAGGATTTGGTTTATTGAGATACCCATTAGCAGATCAAGGGTTAAACTTCCTGGGTTTCTTCATCATTCATTACATAAACACATGATGGCACATAACAAAAAAACAACAAAGAATCCCTAACCCTCCCAAACTACATTTCTGTTGACATATTCAGGATGTAATATGCATGAGTAATACACAACTAAGTCAACAGATCTACATGTTGGTGACCCATGAGCAAGGCCAGAAATTCTATTTCAACACATAAGTATGTATTGCAACTATCTACAAACACAATTTTTGCATTGAGGAATCTACGCAAGCAGAAAGAGAAAAAAAAGTGAATCATGCTCATGTGTTTTGACATAACATAAGCACAACCACACACACAGAGGCAGGCAGAGGAGAACAGACAAGCTAAAGGCATTGACCTTTGTTACCTCTGTGAGGGGCTTGGGCCTACGCTCAATAGTGAACTCTGTGTGGCACAGCTCACAGTAGCTGGTGTTGGAGGAGGAGAGCCACCTCTCCAGGCAGCTCTTGTGCACTGTGCCCAGAGTCCCTGTGCAGTTGCAGGGGGACAGAAGTCCCTCGCCGTTGGCCCCCTCGTGGCAGATCCGGCAAATTGGCCCATCGCTGGAGGAAACAGGAAGAGAGAGGTCCTGAACAGGGTATTCTGACTGGGTTTACTTACTACAGCTTGCCGGATGCCACTTGGGCTAACATGTCACAGTCTTAACAGCTAAGCTAATTCTCATACATGCCGAGGACAACTGTGAGAGTGAGACATTATCTTTCTGGTAACACCCACACTCTGACATATACTCGCATACACTTTCACGAGTTCCAGATATAACTAGGATTACTACTATAAAAGCCTGTTGGAAAGCCCTGAATATTTCATAAATGCTTAAAGTAAGAATGTGTTCAGGAGTTTTTAGTCATAGTACCTCTGTGTGCTCAAAGGTTTGATGACGGTGGAGAGCAGCCGCCCATCTTTGGCTGTGACCTGGGTGACATACTGCGCTCTGCAGTTATCCGACTCCTCCACGCTTTTGGACAGGCCAGTGTTGCCAGTGCAGTCGCATAGGGAGCCCGGGAGGTGGCAACAATCCCCCGTCGTCATGGTTACACCGTCCAGGGGTCAAAAGTCAGGGGTCAAAGGGATTATGGGGGAGCAGACTCAGCTCCCTCAGGTCAGAGCAGTTAGGCCCAACGACTGAAGAGCGATAGGATGGAGTTAGGACATCATTCACCATACAATACACTACAGGTTACTTTACAGAACTTATTATGAGACAAACAGTGAGAGTTATAATATAAACACTACCGGTCCAAAGTTTCAGAACACCTACTCATTCAAGGGTTTTTCTTTATTTTTACTATTTTATACATTGTAGAATAATAGTGAAGACATCACCACTATGAAATAACACATATGGAATCATGTAGTAACCAAGTGTTAAACAAATCAAAATGTTTTATATTTGAGATTCTTCAAATATGCACCCTTTGCCTTGATGACTGCTTTGCACACGCATGCAATTCTCTCAACCAGCTTCACCTGGAATGCTTTTCCAACCGTCTTGAAAGAGTTCCCACATATACTGAGCACCTGTTGCCTGCTTTTCCTATAACTCTGCGGTCCGACTCATCCCAAACCATCACAATTTGGTTGAGGTTGGGAGATTGTGGAGGCCAGGTCATCTGATGCAGCACTCCATCACTCTCCTTCTTGGTCAAATATACCTTACACAGCCTGGAGGTGTGTTGAATCATTGTCCTGTTGAAAAACAAATGATAGTCCCACTAAGCCCATACCAGATGGGGCGGAAGGTAGCCTAGTGGTTAGTGTTGGACTAGTAACCAAAAGGTTGCAAGATCGAATCCCTGAGCTGACAAGGTAAAAAAAAAAATCAGTCGTTCTGCCCCTGAACAAGGTAGTTAACCCACTGTTCCTAGGCCGTCATTGAAAATAAGAGTTTGTTCTTAATGTTCTTAACTGACTTGCCAAGTTAAATAAAGGTGAAATAAAAAAATGTTTAATTGCTGTGGTAGCCATGCTGGTTAAGTGTGCTTTGAATTGTAAATAAATCACAGACAGTGTCACCAGTAAAGCACCCCTGCCACGATTGAATGGACCAAGGTGAGCGTACATTTTTCTTTATTTGCAAATGTCGCCAACAAAACAATAATACAATGAAAATTAACTACCCACAACTACCAAAAGGAAAAAAAGGCTGCCTAAGTGCCATTCCCAATTATAGACAACGATAGACAGCTGTCCCTGATTGGGAACCATACCCCGCCAAAACATAGAAACAAACAACATAGAATGCCCACCCCAAATCACACCCTGACCTAACCAAATAGAGAAATAAAACGTCTCGCTAAAGGTCAGGGTGTGACAACCCCACCCCATAACATGCTTTCCTCCTTCATGATTTACAGTAGGAAATACACATGTGGAGATCGTCCGTTCATCCACACAGCGTCTCACAAAGACATGGCGGTTGGAACCAAAAATCTCAAAATTTGGACTCCAGACCAAAGAACAAATGTCCATTGCTCGTGTTTCTTGTCCCAAGCAAGTCTCTTCTTCTTATTGGTGTCCTTTAGTAGTGGTTTCTTTGCAGCAATTCGACTGAAGCTGTGATTCACTCAGTCTCCTCTGAACAGTTGATGCTGAGATGTGTCTGTTATTTGAACTCTGTGAAGCATTTATTTGGGCTGCAATTTCTGAGGCTGGTAACTCTAATGAACTTATCCTTTGCAGCATAGGTAAGTCTGAGTCATCCTTTCCTGTGGTGGTCCTCATGAGAACCAGTCTCAACATAGCGCTTGATGGTTTTTGCAACTGCACTTGAATAAACTTCAAATTTTCCGTATTGACTGACCTTCATGTCGTAAGTAGTTTCTCTTTGCTTACTTGAGCTGTTCTTGCCATAATACAGACTTGTTATAGGGCCATCTTGTGTATACCATGCCAACCTTGTCACAACACAAGAAATTCCACAAATTAACTTTTAACAAGGCACACCTATTATTTGAAATGCATTTCAGGTGACTACCTCATGAAGCTGGTTGAGAGAATGCCAAGAGTGCGCAAAGCTGTCATCAAAGCAAAGGGTGGCTACTTTGAAGAACCTCAAATATAAATCATATTTTGATATGTTTAAAACGTTTTTGGTTACTACATGATTCCATGTGTTATTTCATAGTGGTGATGTCTTCACTATTATTCTACAATGTAGAAAATAGCAAAAATAAAGTAAAAGCCTTGAATGAGTAGGTGTTCTAAAACTTTTGAACGGTAGTGTATAATAATAATTTTCTTTGACCAACATTAGAACACTGAGCTGTATGAGGCCTAAATGATGGCAACATGAAATAGAATCTAAACATTTTTCAAAACAGTGATATTTTTTTTTTTATATAGGGGGGAAAATAATGATCTTCTTGTCTGAAAATTCAGTTGAGCCAATTTGCCAAAACACAACACAGCTACTTCTAAAGGGCAACCTCTGTATGAGCAGCAGGGCACAAGAGAGTGATAAACAGCTGTCATCATACAGTGCATTCAGAAAGTATTCAGACCTCTTCCACTTTTTTCACTTTTTTACATTACAGACTTATTCTAAAATGGATTAAATAAAACAAATTTACTCAATCTACACACAATAACCCATAATAACAAAGCAAAAATGTTCGCAAATGAATAAAAAATAAAAAACAGAAATACCTTATTTACATAAGTATTAAGAACCTTTGCTATGAGACTCGAAATTGAGCTCAAGTGCATCCTGTTTCCATTGATCATCCTTGAGCTGTTTCTACAACTTGATTGGAGTCCACTTGTGATAAATTCAATTGATTGGACATGATTTGGGAAGGCACACACCTGTCAATATAAGGTTCCACAGTTGAGAGAGCACGTCAGAGCAAAAACCAAGCCGTAAGGTCGAAGGAATTGTCAAATCTGGGGAAGAGTACCAAAAGAAATGTCTGCAGTGTCCAAGGTCCTTGGGGATAAACGGAAGAAGTTTGGAACCACCAAGACTCTTCCTAGAGCTGGCTGCCTGGCCAAAATTAGCAATTGGGGGAGAAGGGCCTTGGTCAGGGAGGTGACCAAGAACCCAATGGTCACTCTGAAAGAGCTCCAGTTCCTCTGTGGATATGGGAGAACCTTCCAGAAGGACAACCATCTCTGCAGCCCTCCACCAATCAGTCCTTTATGGTAGAGTGGCCAGACAGAAGCCACTCCTCAGTAAAAGGCACATAACAGCCCGCTTGGAGTTTGCCAAAAGGCACCTAAAGGACTCTGACCATGAGAAACAGGACAAGCCTCTGAATGTCCTTGAGTGGCCAAGCCAGAGCCTGGATGAGAACCCAATTGAACATCTCCGGAGAGACCTAACAATAGCAGTGAAGCGACACTCTCCATCCAACCAGACAGAGCTCAAGAGGATCTGCAGAGAAGAATGGGAGAAACTCCCCAAATACAGGTGTGCCAAGCTTGTAATGTCATAACCGAGAAGGCGCTGGGCTGTAATCGCTGCCAAAAGTGCTTAATTAATACTAGGTTTTGAATACTTACGTACATGTGATCAGTTATTTAATTTAATACATTAGCAAACATTTCTAAACCTGTTTTTCTTTGTCATTATGGAGTATTGTGTGTAGAGTATTTTCTCAATTTTAGAGTAAGGCTGTAATGTGGAAAAAGTCAAGGGGTCTGAATACTTTACAAATGCACTGTAGCTATCCTCACCCAAATAGGCTCGCTGTCTGTATGGGATGAGCCTTCACTACTAAGAAATGCACTGACATGACCAAATTAGAGTTGGAGTATTCAAGTCTAACAAATAGCAATCCATTTTGTAAATATCAAGAATAATAATCCTGATTTGATAAATCAATTAGTGGTTACTGCAAGCAAACCGAGCTCGGTACATAATGCTTGTTGTCGAATCCCGACAACACTGAAATACAGACGCAAACCCCCGACAGGACACATCTGGATCATTTGGTCAACCAGCTGTTTAACTTGCTACAGTAGCTTGCTAGCGCAATATAGACCACACTAGATACCATACTGCTTGCTACATGGAAAATTATGATTGCATGTGTTCACATCAGTATCGTTGATTTAAGCGAATGCCTTATAGCGTTACTATGAAAATTGTCTAACGTTATTCGGCTAGCTTTATCATGTTAGCTAGCCAGTTAGCTATTTATGTTAGCCAGCCGATCGAGACGATAGAAAAAATGTATTACTCACAGCATTCCTCATTTTTTTCATTTTAACATGTAATATGTGGCGTTGTCGATATATAAAATACTCATTGATAATTCCTTTCGGCGAGCTAAGTATCTTTGCCAGTTATCGTCTTGCTGACAAACGACAACAATAGCATTTTCTTTGGTAGCCTCCTCACTGTCGTCACACAGCCACAAAGTCCTAAACCCCGCCTATTCTACAATTAATTTTCTTAAAATCAGATTTTAAACCTAACCTTAACCACTGCTAAATGTATGCCTAATCCTAACTTTAAATTAAGCATATTTAAGTTCTGGATTTTGAAAATATAGCCAATTTTGACTTTAAGGCTGAGGTAACTAGTGGAAACCCTCCACCGACGGCGTTTCCGCTCAACAATACAGGGTGCGTTTGTAAATAAACTTTGGAGTGCCAG
This sequence comes from Oncorhynchus masou masou, assembly GCF_036934945.1. NCBI lineage: Eukaryota > Metazoa > Chordata > Actinopteri > Salmoniformes > Salmonidae > Oncorhynchus > Oncorhynchus masou. The sequence continues at coordinate 82,789,691 of NC_088242.1, read as the reverse complement.
AGAGCGCTCTGGGCGTTCAGTGTTGTCAGATTGTCGGTTCGGAAATTCAGAGCTCGCACTTGACGCTCAGGCCTGAGGAGTAGGGTTGATCCGAGCGTCCTGACCTCAACGGCAGTCAAGCACCCAAGCTAACTGGCTAACGTTGGCTAGCTTGCAAGCTACTTCCAGACACATGAAAGAACACCTCACTCTGACAATTCCCCATAAAGTATTTATTTATCTAGCTCCTTTGCACCCCAGTATCTATACTTGCACATTAATCTTCTGCACATCTACCATTCCAGTGTTTCAATTGCTATATTGTAATTACTTCGCCACCATGGCCTTAACTCCCTTATCTTAACTCATTTGCACTCACTGTATGTAGACTTTTTGTTTTCTTTTGTTCTACTGTATTATTGACTATGTTTTGTTTATTCCATGTGTAACGGTTGTATGGGTCGAATTGCTATGCTTTATCTTGGCCAGGTCGCAGTTGCAAATTAGAACTTGTTCTCAACTAGCCTACCTGGTTAAATAAAGGTAAAATAAAAACTAAAACGTTTTTACTCTCCCTAACAGAGCTGGTTAGGGTGTTTTCATGTGATCTAGAGCGTTAGTGACTGTAACTGTGCTACTGGCAACAATTTAATTACGCTTTTTTTTGCCTACGTTTACTGACACCGGCCATATTCTGCCTAGTTAAAGGTTAAATAAAACAATTATTCAACTGGTGTTCAATGTTCGTAAATGCATCAGTTATTCGCGCTTTGGCACGCAGACGAACGCTCTGAAATAGCCAGAGCGAATTTACGAACGCACCCTTAGTTACCTTCCTCGCCAATTTGGCTTGTTTTCTGCTCCGGATGGATAGGCTACAAAATGTAACATATAGAAAAATCTCACCCATTTGTATGTGAAATAAAACAGATGTACAGTTTCTGTTCCATATGGAAGAGACCTTTTATTTAGTCAAATATACATTAACACCAGACGCAAGCACATTTTGTATGACAATGTAGACCAACCCACGTTGAATTCACCAGGAACAAAAGGCGACGTAGCTATATTTACATAGTTGATTTAATGAAACTCACACCTTTAAAAGACCTGCTGGAATTCAGTATGTCTTGTATGGGAGTAGTTGAATGTGGGGTATCGTTCATGTGGATAAATCATGGGAAAAAAACTTTGGAATGATTAACTGAAATTAATATAAAACTAATCAGGCATATCATACAAAAATAAAATTTCAGACATTTTATCAAAGTTGCACAATATCTAATGAACACTTTTCTGGTGAGCATATACAGTATACGTAAAGTATTCAACGTTGCATAAGGCTACCATTACATTTCAGTGCACTATTTTTTTGGCATCCGTGCATTCAATTCTTCAAAATCTGTAAATAAGTCTCAAATTGCTCTATAAAGTTGGATTTGAGATTATATTGGTCCTCCTACTGGTAGGAGATATGTAAACATGCATTTCTGTATCAAGATTTCAATGGTATGCTATACATACACCATCAGAAATTATGCAGGACATTTTCAGCACTTAATTACAAGACGGAGTTATTTTTGTTCAAAGAAAATGTCTGCCAACATGACATGAATTTGGTTTATTTCCATTTCAGTGTTCCTTGATGAAAAGGCAGATGAACCGATTTGTTTGATTTAGAAGTTGGATGTGACAAAATTACATACGTAACCACACTCCAAAAAGGCAATTCTACTAGAAAGGGGAGATAAGGCATTATAGCCAATCATACAAAGGCAACCTTTTCATAAATTCCACTGTCAACTCAATTTGACACCTTCATGGTTTGACTAGAGAGAAGCAATGAGAGCATCCTCCACCCTAGATATTGCAGTGTTTTATTAGAACACCCCCACCCAAACAAACCAAGCTAAGTGTTGGGATTTAAAGATGTTAGTCATTCAGAATCAGTTTACATGGCGAGTTGCATTTGAAGTGATCAGCAGGACAACCTTCATATTCACTTTTGCTTTCAATTGTCATCTGACTACTGGATCAGGTCATAGTATAATCTGATGACAGAGAGAACACAGTGGCTGCAGCTAACAGTGAAACAAAGCACATGAAACCATTGGTAAATCCAATCTTCACCAATGTGCTGCTCTGCAAGTTTATCTTTTAGATTAGATCGTTTCAGATTTGAATTGATTTCAGCCACACTTTGGTGTATCTGTGAACCACAGGCTTAACAAAAAATAAAAATGCACAATTTTCTGAAATGCATCAGATCAGCCAAACTGTCACTACCCACATCCCTGTTATTGCTCCTTTCATGCCACACTCAAGACAGGGACTCTAAGGACAGCAACCAGAAGCTTGTTTTATCTAAAAGGGATACAGCTTGTCAAAATTTACTTTTTGTAACAGATTAGGAGAATTGGGTTAAGGTTTTAAGAAAGGGGTTAGACAAAATGCTAAATATTTCAACCTTTGATGTCAATTGACAAGCTGTAGCTTATCTTGATATGACCCAGAAGCTCAGGACAATCTGATCCCTCACCAGTCCTTCTACAGGATTGGGTCACATGATCAGAGCCTGAATACAACCCCCCCCAAAAAAAATCCTATCACTTAGTAAAAGACAAGTTGACGTTAGAGGATAGCATACAGACAAACAACAAACATGAGAAAAGTGAAAAAGGAATGTTATCTAGAAAGTCAAGGTTTCTAGGAGACTTCTAAAACACATGGAGGAGGAGACAGCAACAGCACAACACCCAGGAGAAAAGCAGATGAAGAGAGTGAGGAGTGGATGTGGGACGGTGGTATTGAGGGTCACAGACTTTGACAGCACGGTAGTTTGTTTTTTTGCCCATCGGTGGTGGGGGGGACACTGATGTCCACTACATTGTTGCCTGGAGACTCGTCATGTGCTGATCTGTCAGCTATCTGCTTTTGTGATACGATTCGGTGGATTTCTGTGCAAAAAAAAGAGGAAGTTTCCATTACTCATTAAATATTTACCTAATACAGCACCTACTGCATTCATGTGTTAGAAATCACACAATTTGACTTAAAATAAACTAATGTAAATAGTCTTGAATAGTGGCTCCTGTCGCTTACCTGTGAGGATGTTCTTGAATGCCTCTTCCACATTAGTGGAATCCAAAGCTGATGTTTCAATAAATGATAGCGTATTCTTCTCTGAGGGAGAAAAATAAAAATATTGAGTTGAGACAAACATGGGTGGCTTTTTAACCATCTCTGTCCCCAGAGTGAGCTCTCTCCTCCAGCGGTATTGTTGCAGTTTACCTGCAAAAGCACAAGCCTCGTCTGTGGGCACTGCCCTGAGGTGGCGCAGGTCACTCTTGTTGCCCACCAGCATGATAACAATGTTGTTATCAGCATGATCCCGGAGCTCCTTCAGCCAGCGCTCGACATTTTCATAGGTGAGATGCTTGGCGATGTCATACACTAGGAGAGCCCCCACTGCCCCCCGGTAGTACCTGATTGGGACAGAGCAAGCAGGTCAAAGGTTGTGTGATTCACAGAAGCATTTTTTCAGGATGGTTTCAACACTATCCAAATGTGTTGGTTCCGTAAAGGGCAGGTTACAGGAAGACGAGCACCCTCCTCCACTCACGCTGAAGTGATGGCTCTGTAACGCTCCTGTCCAGCTGTATCCCAGATCTGGGCCTTTATTGTCTTGCCATCCACCTGGATGCTGCGGGTGGCAAACTCCACACCAATGGTGCTTTTGCTCTCCAGGTTGAACTCATTCCGTGTGAAACGGGACAGCAGGTTACTCTTCCCCACACCAGAGTCTCCGATCAGCACCACTGGCAACAAAATACAAAAAACATAAGTACTGCCGTCTCACAGTGGAAAAGATGAGGGTTCAGCAGTGACTAGTACAGGATACATTTGTTTAGATTCAACAATGTCTAAATGAAGCCCAAAACTACTGAGCATGTTTCTCCTGGTAGCTTGTCTGATGATTGGTGCGGATACTTAGGCAAAATTATTTGTATGACAAAACATTTATATCTAAGACAGATAAGTCGTCAGTCAATTGTTATTTATGTCAGACAAGTGGTGACCAAGCAAACATTGCACAAGAAACGGTCTGCTATCTTTGGTCAGCTGGTGGTAATGGATAGCCTAGTTAACACAGTGCCAGCAGTCGCTTTGGCTAACACCATCCCAGCTGATTGTAAGACATTACATTAGCTAGCTAGTTAATTAGTTAGCCATTTGTTATCAACTCCATGATATTAAAACTAACAATCTACAAAACGTTGAACAATAGTTAGCTTAGTGACTTTTTCTTCATATTGTCTGAGTGTAGCTAGCTAGTAAACTAAAGGGTGATGAGACGTTTAGCAAGCTACCGATTATGGCGCAGATAACCGCTTATTTGATAGCTAACAGGTTACATAGTTGGCTATCAGCTAGCTAGTTTGGCTAACGTGGACGTTAGCTAGCTGGGGAGACTTCCTCTCCTTTCAACTTCAACTAACGTTACTGCGAAAACATGTAAACTTTGACCACTACAACACATGTGGGGCGCGTCTTACCTTTGAAAAGATAGTCGTATTCGTCGTCTCGGGTTCCCATTTTGAAGATTTCCCACTTTATGAAAGTACTTTACTACAAAAGAGAGCCTCCTAAATCCGTCTCAACCACTGCTCCGACCGGCAGTAAAACAGCCTCCAAAGGGAATATGCACATGAGCTGACGGACAACTGCTTTGACCAATTAGAGGTGTATCTCTGTTAATTGATAGATACATTGACAAGTAATATCCTTCTCAATTTAATATCGACCAATGGCCATAGGTAGGGCCGTGATCAGAGGAAAACTGATAGCTTCCCATCATAGGTATTTATGAAATCTACATTCTAAAAAATGTGGATTGAGCAATAATCTTTTCCACCTTGTGAGTATTTCTGTCCATACATGCATTTGATGGTTTATGAAGGAGAGCTTATTATTGAAAATACAAACTAACAAAAATGGACTAGAATCAATTATTTATTTGCCATGAAATCATTCTGATTATTTTAACAATTCTCATATTGTCAGGCACTGGGATTTCCCTCAGTTGTACAGTAATTCAGTGGTCCCAAATATTTTAGCTGCTGTTGCTATGACATCCGAAGTAAACCCTTGATACTCCCCTGGAATTCATCTAAGAGAAACAAAAATTCATAATTTACAATTTAGTGAAGAGTTCAGTTCATAGCTAGGCTAACATTATTAATCAAATAATTTGGTCGGACAAAAAAACAGAACAAGAAAGGGGAAACACTGGCCTACTTCTGTCATAATGAAGGCTCGAAGCTTTGATTGTGTCAAAGGCAGAAAGCAAAACAACAACAGGATATGATGCCATACAATTAGTCAAATATTCCAATTTTTAACTCAATGGTCTCTTTTATAATTTGGTGAAATGTTGTCAGATTAAAAAGTTCCATTGTTTTTCAGGGCCTTTCTACAAAGATGGTCAATGGACATCTACATACTATTTTCTTTGTGATAGCTTTACATTATTGTTTTTTTTTTACCTGACTGGAGGTTCTTCAGTCTTTTTTGGACTGTTAGTAAATGCTGCATGCCTTCAGAATCCTTCAACCCACAATGGGCGCTATGCCCAATCTTTTTCTCCCGGCCTACATATTGCCTGCGAATAAAAGAACACAAAACAATACATACAGGACTGTAATGGGTCAAAATTGTAAAAGCATAAAACCCCAGAACCTTCCATCCACTCTCCCAGGAGACTTAGGGGAGCGTGAAAATTAAAGATCTGGGCTAAATTATGAAATCTATGCCAAGAAGCTGATTAGATTACCCATTGCGATATGGAGAAGCAGGTCTCATAGAGAGGTTCCTCTGAGGCATCGTCACAGCAGAAGGGGAATGAGGGGAGGGTGATGCTCCACTTCTCCATGCTACTGCTCTATATTGTCTCCCTCTCATCCCCTTCTTCTTCCAGTAGCTGGTGACTCTGCAGAGAATCTAAACTGTCCACCTGCAGAAAAGAGGAACATAAAGCCAACAACTCAGTCATATTGTAATAATGATGCATAAATGCTCTGTTGCTTGTGTTTTGTGAAACCTCAGCTGTGCTTCTTCATGAGAACAGCCTACTGCAACTAAGGGAGCATAACAAGACTAGTAGCAATACATTGAATATTGATCATTTTTAGTCTGAGTAACAGTGCCGTGAGCAAAATATACCAATGTGTACTGGTCATCAATTGTACATGATTTACAATAAAACAAAAGGATGAGTCTCACCAGTTTTTATGCCTTTTTCTCCCATTCCTTGCTCTTGTCTAACACCTGCATCCAGTCTTGCCTCCTCTGGTCATCTCTCCCAGCCTCCTTCTCCAGGACGAAGTGCAGGTTGGTTCTCAGGTTGAAGAACCCCTCCTTCAGGCCACCCATGTGGGGGGTGAAGTGCTGCGGTCCCTTCTCCAGGCCACAGACCAGTCTGCACCTCAGAAGGTCTGCCTTTACGTGGTGCTGTACATCTGCCAGGTCCTTCTGACGCATCCTCAGGCTATTCAGGGCAAACTCCCTCTACTCAATTTGGGTTCTCAGCTTCTTTCTGTCAGAGTGGAGAGAGAGGGGATATAAGGGAGTTATATCATGTACAATCAGGGGCGGCAGGTAGCCTAGTCGTTGGAGCGTTGGACTTGTAACCGAAAGGTTGCGAGATTGAATCCCCGAGCTGACAAGGTAAAAATCTGTCGTTCTGCCCTGAACAAGGCAGTTAACCCACTGTTCCTAAGCCGTCATTGAAAATGAGAATCTGTTCTTAAAACTGACTTGTCTCGTTAAATAAATGTACTTTTTTTTAATCATTGGCTAGGGTCACTGTTGTATCTTCATTGTTTTGATCTGTTTTTATTTGTATCAATAAAGGAAAGTGTGTGTGTGCTTATGTTAACCTGAGATCCTTGATAGTGTCTTGCAGCTCTTTCTCATATCTAACGGATCTCTTAAGCTCCTTGTTTGCTTTGACTGCTCCTTCAGCAATTGAGTGTTCAAGGCAACAACCAACAAAGCCAATATAAAATCAGGATTATACAGTGACAGGGAAACATCTGATATAATCTTCAACATTATGCACTCACTCTGGCTGTGCAGCTCCTGCTCTGTTGAAGACAATTTCTTTGTAGCTCTGTTCAGTGTCTGTTGAAGCTTTCTCACCTCCTTTACATGCCCAAACTCTGTCTTGTCCACTGCATCCTGCAGAATCTCCACTTTCTCCCTGGCACTCTGAAGACCTGAGGGTCTGGATGTTCTTCTCAAAGGAAGCCAGGTTATGTTGCAGAGACTGGGTCCTCTCTTGGGAGTCCCCAAGGATTTTCTGCAGATTTTGGCCTCTCTTCTCAGACTCCTCCAGGTCCTGCTGAAGGGACTGGAGCCTCTTGTCAGAGACCCAGAGGATTTTCTGCACACTCTGAGTCCTCTCATTGGAGCCCATGAGATTGTGCTGCAAAGACAGGACCTGTCCCTCAAACTCCTTGAGTTTCTGCTCCATGGAGTGTACCTTGTCCTCAGACAGCCTGAGGCTCTGCTGGAATGTGAGCTTGGAGCTCTTGTTCTCCTGCTTAGCAGAATGGAGGGACAGGTGGAGGCTCTTGATCACAGTCTCTTGTCGGCTCTTGGTATCTCTGAACTCCAATTTTATGGCACCGTTCTCAGAGAGTAGGCGCGTAAGGTCAGATGAGATCAGGTAGCTCTGCACGTCATCCTTCAGTCAAACACAGCACAAAGAATAAATACAGGATGGTCACACATGACTATGAATATTATCCTATAGCAGGGATCATCAACTAGATTCAGCTATGGGACAATTATTTTTTTGAAGCTGATTTCCTGGTGTTTTTTTTACAGTCTATTATGTCGAACAATGAAAATTCCACACACATTTCTTTCTCCAACTTTTGTATTTATTATTTTGCTCAGAAAACTTGGCTGGCCAAATAAAACCATGCTGCCAGTTGGGGAACCTTGTCCTATAGCCTTACATCATAGGGCGGCGCACAATTGGCCCAGCATCATCAGTGTTAGGGTTTGGCCAGGGTAAGCCGTCATTGTAAATAGCAATTTGTTCTTAACTGACTTGCCTAGTTAAATAAAGGTTAAATAAAATACATTTAGAAGGAACTCTTGGAGGATGGGGGTATGTAAGATAATGTGTTTGTCCTGATGGTCTCTCCTGTGACAGCTATCCTCCAATGCTGATGACTTAGTCACCAATTTGCATGCATCTGAATGAATTTGATCCAAAATAGGCTGAGAACATAAAACATAACACACTTTTGTTTTTCAGGCAGATTCCCACAGCAGAACACAGAACCATGGCCAACTACTGGATGCTAAAAGAAAACCATAAAAACAATTGAAACAGTGATTTGCAACTATGCATCATCAATCATTATCATACTGCACCTTCATGTGGGCATGGACCATGGCTTCAACTTCTTTGTATGACATTTTGGACTTGTCTATTTCATCATGAAGCTGTCTTGTTATAACATTGTAGAATTCTAGAAAATAAAAGAGTGAATTAAAACCCTTTAACATTTTATAAAAAATAAAAATTTGTTGAACCTGTCTCCAAAAAAAAGGCCCAAATCAAGACAGTGTTTGTCTTATCACTGGGTTGATTTCTGTCATCACTAAGAACTCCAGATGCTGGACTTGAGCATCTACTATTGCCTTCATTTGACATTTTGTCTCCAAGACCCTGGAACAAACCAGACACAGTTAAATAAGATATATAAAATACAAATATTTGCTAATGAACTTTAGAGGACAACAAACCTTGCAAGACAGGTCCTCCCATGTGGGGAGAGTTTTAGTGAAGTCTCCATTGTCCATCATCATGTCAAAAGAGGGTGAAAAACCCTCACTATAGCTATAGATTAAAAAATGAGACTTCTAATCGTAATTCTTAGACAAATTATGGATGTGCTAGATTTCAGTATTAAATGTGCTAGTCCTCAGGGGCGGTTCTGGGGGGGGGGGGGCAGTGCCCATGTGACAACAATTTTGGACACCCTTGTGGCCCCCCTAACTGTGGAGTATGAAATAATTTTTACAAAACTAATTTTTGCCATTGTTTTTTTTTACATCCATTATTAGACAGTGGCAAAGATGATGATTATGAACATGGTATTTTGCTTGCTAATGCCTGCAATGCAGTGAAGAAAACGATGACATCAATAACTTCTAATGTAATTGGCCCCTCTAACAGTACAACTGCCCCCCCCCCCGCCACTGCTAGTCCTATAAATCATAAAATATCATTAGCTAGCTAACCTTTCAAAACGTAGCTCTGTTGTTCTCCAAGGAAACCTGACTTACGATTTGAGCGTTCCATTCGTTCATTCCCGCCCTCTGGCTCTGGCACTTTGATCATGGGAACGTCTCAGTGACATAAATAGACACGCTGGTATTCGTTTTTTTTTATTGGCATGTAAATTAAGAGAATGACATACAATTGAATCATCCCAGCACTTTGACCGTTTATTTGAGTTACATTTTAGTAATTTAACAGACGCTCTTATCCAGAGCGATTTACAGTAGTGAATGCATTGACATAAATAGACATGTTGGTATTCGTTTTAAAAATTATTTTGTTTTACTTAATTTGTTTTTCTGCAACTTTTTATTGACAAATAAATTAAGAGAAGGACATACAATTGAATCATCCCAGCGCTTTGACAGTTTCTTTTGGTTACATTTCAGAAATTTATCAGACACTCTTATCTAGAGCGATTTACAGTACTGAATGTATACATTTTCTTACTGGTCCCCGTGGAAATCAACCTAAAACCCTGGCGTTGCAAGCGGCATGCTTTATCAACTGAGACACACGGGACCAGACATTTGACAAGACATTTTAATGTCACTGGTCTCAGATATATAGCTCAATGTTTTAATGAAATGGCACTGTCACAGGGCATATTTTCTCTTATGTAAAACATTCAAGCAAAATACCAATGAGAAAATTCAATTTAAAAAGACAATCAAAATAAAGATTATATAGCCACAATATGGGCAGGTAACGGTGCAAACAACTGTTGAGAACATGTATTACATTTCATTAGAACAGACAAATTAAGGATCAATACATGTAAAAATATTTCATAAGAACCTCATAATTTTGACATAATAAAACCATGATTGCATAACATATTTAAACACTTTCCTACTATTCAATTGTATTGTTATAGCTGTAGGCCTCCTACTTAAAAGTGTAACCACCAGTCTAGTAATGAACTTCATTTGTGGATTAGCATAATAATCAGCTCAGTTGACAAGTGACTCACTGGTAACCTCAGAAACGTTTCTGTAGTGATGAGGACCAACTACAGTAACATTTTCCTGAGTGTTGTTATGAAACATGTTCTTTACCTCCCTCATTCACCAGTACTGCTCAGATAAGATGTCATAAATCGAAGATATGTTTGAGTACTGTGCCTTGAACATCATGTTGCTATTCTCACCAGTTGAAAAGTTGAATTCTATACTAAGCAGGTCAATATGCTTCTCTTAAAATGTATCTTCCGTGTGCTTTATTGCAAGCTAAGGGGAAAAGGCCACACGAAAATCAAGCACATCACAATGAAGATTGTTTTTCACAGCATACGCTGAACAGTAGCATGGGAGACACATGGAGGGAATTCCCTGCTTGCCAACATCAGCTATATAGACATGGAATTACACAGACACACACAACTTTGGAAACATGGGCAAATACTCTATTTCATAGACATATAACTGCTTTATTGAGTCCAAACACACACACACCTATTTATCCTCATGTATAAATAGATGAATATACACAGATATACAGTGCATTTGGAAAGTATTCAGACCCCTTAACGTTTTCCACATTTTGTTATGTTACAGCCTTATTCTAAAATTGATTGTTTTTCCTCATCAATCTACACACAATACCCCATGATGACAAAGCATAAACAGGTTTCGACATTTTAGCAAATATATTAAAAATAAACAGAAATAACTTAAGTATTCAGACCGTTTGTTCAAAATTGAGATCAGGTGCATCCTGTTTCATTGATCATCCTTGAGATGTTTCTACAACTTGATTGGAGTGACCAAGAACCCAATGGTCACTTTGACAGAGCTTCAGAGTTCCTCTGTGGAGATGGGAGAACCTTCCAGAAGGACAACCATCTCTGCAGCACTCCACCAATCAGGCCAGACAGAAGTCATTCCTCAGTAAAAGGCACATGACAGCCCGCTTGGAGTTTGCCGAAAGGCACCTAAAGGACTCTGACCACGAGAAACAAGATTCTCTGGTCTGATGAATCCAAGATGGAACTCTTTGGCCTGAATGCCATGCGTCACATCTGGAGGAAACTGGCACCATCCCTACGGTGAAGCATAGTGGTGGCAGCATCATGCTGTGGGGATGTTTTTCAGTGGCATGGACTGAGGGACTAGTCAGGATCGAGGAAAAGATGAACAGAGCAAAGTACAGAGAGATCCTTGATGAAAACCTGCTCCAGAGCACTCAGGACTTCAGACTGGGGGCGAAGGTTCACCTTCAAACAGGACAACGACACTAAGCACACAGCCAAGACAACACAGGAGTGGCTTCGGGACAAGTCTCTGAATGTCCTTGAGTGGCTCAGCCAGAGCTCGGACTTGAACCCGATTTAACATCTCTGGAGAGACCTGAAAATAGCTGTGCAGCGACGCTCCCCATACAACCTGACAGAGAGGATCTGCAGAGAAGAAAAGGAGAAACTCACCAAATACAGGTGTGCCAAGCTTGTAGCGTCATACCCAAGAAGACTCAACGCTGTAATCACTGCCAAAGGGGCTTGAACAAAGTATTGAGTAAAGGGTCTAAATTGTTATGGAAATGTGATAGTTTTTTTTATTTTTATACACTTGCAAAAATGTCTAAAAACCTGTTTTATCTTTGTCATTATGGAGGTATTGTGTGTAGATTGAGGGTTACATTTTGAAAAATATATTTTAAAATAAGGCTGTAACGTAACAAAAAGTGGAAAAAGTCAAGGGGTCTGACTACTTACCCAATGCACTAGACATATTTCTGATATGCATATTCATTTTTAAATCATGCTGTCTCTGTAAAGGACTCTCCCTAAGTGAGGGCACATAGCGATTTGAAAACACACACACACACACACACACAAATACAGCTAAACTGTTGGAAGAACCCCTACTGATGTGCATGTACAGTAAAACTCTTCAGTTACAGATATCATACAGAGACAGCAGTGATTTATACACCATAAATAGAGCTGCATTTTGTCAGCTCATTAAAACATATGGTACAGTAATTCATGTGTTGCTCTTCATCTTTTCTTGCCGGCAGCAAAAAATGTAATCAAATAAAAATAATATTCTCCAATTCAAATTTAAAATATATTTATATCTTTATATATGTATTTATAATTCTATATACACATTCTCAGGAGCACAACCACAGGATTGAACAAATTACTTGAAATGAATAAATACAACAGCACTAGAATGAAAAATCAAATCAATATTTGAATTTTAATGTCTATTTAAGGCAATTAAAAGTAACTTTACAACTACTGCACTGTAGAAAATATTGCTGCTATGGTCTCTTGATGACATTAACAACTGATTACAACTGGGCACCGCGCATAAATAGTTTACAAGTTCTGACACCTTGCCTCACACACAGACATACAAACACACCAACTTTAATTTAGACAGCCAAGTGTGAAACAGAAAAAGAGCAATAAAACTGTTAAAAATGTAACTTAAATTTTAAAACATGTAATCCACATAAAGACTAAAAAACATGAATCCTATGCCAGAGGATTGTGATAAAGACGACACTTTCACATCTAATGATGGTTAATACATAAAGTGCAGCCTGAATTCCCTTTCTGATTAACCCTTACTAAATAACAGAAGTATGAATTCATTCTGGCCATGATATGATATTGTTATTTGTCCTAAGTAATCCAATCCATTAGCCTAAGGTCACTAGCCTGGTTGACCCGACTCAAGTGACTCACAGCAAGGGAGAGCTGTGACACACTGGTCTGGAAAGGAGGCCATTGTAAATGCAGTATTTGTGCAGAAATGTGCTCCTGAATGTACTGAGCTTTGATTGGTTTTCTCAAACTTTTTTTCCTCTCTTTTTTTCTGGGGAGGTTGAGCCCTCATGTTGTTTGGATGTGAAAATTCAACAGTTGTATTGGATAGCTGTGAATGGCTGTCCATGTGGGTGTTGGAATGAGAAAAATACAGAAGAGAACCAATCAGTAAAACAAGCACATCCCCTTCCTTATCGTCACATCGTGCAGACGTCAAAATAGCCTTTCCAGACTCTGGAGTCAGGAGGACTCTTAGTTAGCCTACTAGCCTGGCTAATACCCATGTCCAGCAGAGCTCAAATCCAGAGCCAAAGTTTGATTGCTAAACTGTTGGCATTTCATTTCATATTAAGAGAACTCAATAACTCATTATGCTTGGAATTTTTTGTTGTTGTTGCATTTATCCAAAAGCTGGGTGGTCCTGGAAGACATTGTAATGATGTAGGATTCTGAAATGATAGACAATGTCTCAACATTAGTTAGTGTTGCAATGATCTGGTTTTGAGGCTTGGAGACTCATGAGAGGTGCATTCAGCAGGAGTGTATGGGAAGTATAGCAATACTGTGATAGAAATGTCAAAATAAATACTTGACAACTAACAAATAAACCTGTAAAATAATACAGTAGGCTTATAAATATGCACAAAATCATGTTTTGTGAAACACAGTCGAGCAATAATTTTTTCTGTTTATGAAAATAAATAAAGTGTTGAAAAAAGTTCAAAAAATAAAGAAACTAAACTAAAAACAAAGAAAAAGCAAACAATATAAATTAACATGATATCAATAAAATACATGTGACCATTTGACTTAATCAACCGTTGGGAATGTGTGGCGAGTAACAGAGATGACTTGACGCCCCTGTTCTCATGGGGCATGTTAGACGTAGCATAGCCATTTGAGGCCCTGTTTTTATCATGGTAGGGTCATTTTTGGTTGAGGTGAGGGTGAAAGGAGAGGAATGGATCATATCATCAACACAATGATAATGGGATGTCTAGGGGGGTTTCCTCACAGTATTTTGTCTGTTCTGCTTTTGTATCCATGGTTTAAAATACAGGTCGGGACTGGAATCATTCTGCTGCCTGCCACTTAAAAGGCCTGGGGATCAATCTGATGGCTCCTCTCTCCACAGAGTCATTCTCCTCTCAGCTCTATGGAGGAGTGTTTACTGTTGGTGGAAGAAAAAAAGAAAAAAGAGAGAAAGAGAGAGAGAGAGAGAGAGACAGAGAAAGAGAAATTGTAAGGGGAATAGAGGTTGTAAATATTTGGCATATATTCATGTCAATAGTGTCAAATAAAATCTATTAATTCCCCCACAGCACTGTATAACTAGGGTATAACCCTTATCAAAGTACATTTATTTATCAAAGGTCTATATCAATAATTCACAAGGCAGGCAAGGGAGGACATAAACACATAAAATAGAGGGTAGAAAGAGAGAAAGGTAGTATTTTTCCTCATGAAGATCAGCTCAACAAAACATTTTCATGACTGTTTTTACATTTTGTATTCATCTATGTTGAGACAAACCCTAAGAGACAGTCTCCTTCCACTAGGCACTGTAATGCCATGTCCCACAGGCTCTGCTTCCACTCATTCTGCTGGCAGTGGCAGCTCCTGTCTCATGGTGAGGTGGAAGTGACAGTTGTATGTGTGTGTGTGTGTCTTCTCTATGGGAAATAATGGGCCAGGGGTGGAAGTGACAATTCCATTCACAGCTACTTCCTCCTTGCCATAAACCAGTGCAGTGGACTTTGACAAAGGGTCAGCCAGCCTGCTACAGCTCTGAGCTTCTACTACTACTACTGCAGCTTAGATTTCTTAAAATACCCCGGACTAAAATCAAATCTAAGTGTATTTGTCACGTGCCCCGAATACAACAGGTGTAGACCTTACAGTGAAATGCTTACTTACAGGCCCTAACCAACAGTGCAATTTTTAGGTAAAAAATAGGTAATAGGTTAACAATAGATAAGTAAGGAAATAAAAAAACAACAGTAAATAATAACAGTAGTGAGATTATAACAGTAGTGAGGCTACATACAGTAGTGAGGCCACATACAGTAGTGAGTCTATAACAGTAGTGAGGCTACATACAGTAGTGAGTCGATAACAGTAGTGAGGCTACATACAGTAGTGAGGCTACATACAGTAGTGAGACTATAACAGTAGTGAGGCCACATACAGTAGTGAGTCTATAACAGTAGTGAGGCTACATACAGTAGTGAGACTATAACAGTAGTGAGGCTACATACAGTAGTGAGGCTACATACAGTAGTGAGACTATAACAGTAGTGAGGCCACATACAGTAGTGAGGACACATACAGTAGTGAGGCCACATACAGTAGTGAGTCTATAACAGTAGTGAGGCTACATACAGTAGTGAGGCTACATACAGTAGTGACACTATAACAGTAGTGAGGCCACATACAGTAGTGAGGCCACATACAGTAGTGAGGCTATATACAGTAGTGAGGCTATAACAGTAGTGAGGCTACATACAGTAGTGAGGCCACATACAGTAGTGAGGCCACATACAGTAGTGAGTCTATAACAGTAGTGAGGCTATATACAGTAGTGAGACTATAACAGTAGTGAGGCTACATACAGTAGTGAGGCCACATACAGTAGTGAGGCCACATACAGTAGTGAGGCCACATACAGTAGTGAGGCCACATACAGTAGTGAGTCTAACAGTAGTGAGGCTACATACAGTAGTGAGACTATAACAGTAGTGAGGCCACATACAGTAGTGAGTCTATAACAGTAGTGAGGCCACATACAGTAGTGAGGCCACATACAGTAGTGAGGCCACATACAGTAGTGAGGCCACATACAGTAGTGAGTCTATAACAGTAGTGAGGCTATATACAGTAGTGAGACTATAACAGTAGTGAGGCCACATACAGTAGTGAGTCTATAACAGTAGTGAGACTATAACAGTAGTGAGTCTATAACAGTAGTGAGGCCACATACAGTAGTGAGGCCACATACAGTAGTGAGTCTATAACAGTAGTGAGTCTATATACAGTAGTGAGGCTATAACAGTAGTGAGGCTATAACAGTAGTGAGGCTATAACAGTAGTGAGGCTATAACAGTAGTGAGGCCACATACAGTAGTGAGTCTATAACAGTAGTGAGGCTATATACAGTAGTGAGGCCACATACAGTAGTGAGTCTATAACAGTAGTGAGACTATAACAGTAGTGAGTCTATAACAGTGGTGAGGCCACATACAGTAGTGAGTCTAACAGTAGTGAGTCTATAACAGTAGTGAGACTATATACAGTAGTGAGTCTATAACAGTAGTGAGGCCACATACAGTAGTGAGTCTATAACAGTAGTGAGTCTATAACAGTGGTGAGGCTATAACAGTAGTGAGTCTATAACAGTAGTGAGTCTATATACAGGCACCGATTAGTCGGGCAAATTGAGGTAGTATTTACATGTATGCAAAGTTAAAGTGACTATGCATATACGATAAACAGAGAGCAGCAGCAGCGTAAAAGAGGGGTTGGGGGGGGCACACAATGCAAATAGTCTGGGTAGCCATTTGATTACCTGTTTAGGAGTCTTACAGCTTGGGGGTAAAAACTGTTGAGAAGCCATTTGGTCGTAGACTTGGCACTCCGGTACCGCTTGCCATGCGGTATTAGAGAAAACAGTCTATGACTGGGGTGGATGGAGTCTTTGACAATTTTTAGGGTCTTCCTCTGACACCACCTGGTGTAGAGGTCCTGGATGGCAGGCAGCTTAGCCCCAGTGATGTACTGGGCCATACGCACTACCCTCTGTACTGCCTTGCGGTCGGAGGCCGAGCAGTTGCAGTACCAGGCAGTGATGCTCTCGATGTTGCAGCTGTAGAACCTTTTGAGGATCTGAGGACCCATGCCAAAACTTTTTAGTTTCCTGAGGGGGAATAGACTTTGTCGTGCCCTCCTCAAAACTGTCTTGGTGTGCTTGGACCATGGACCAAAACTGTCTTGGTGATGTGGACACCAAGGAACTTGAGGCTCTCAACCTGCTCCACTACAACCATGTCGATGTGAACTTTGGTGTGCTCTGCCCTCCTTTTCCTGTAGTCCACGATCATCACCTTTGTCTTGATCGCATTGAGGGAGAGGTTTTTGTCCTGGCACCACACTGCCAGGTCTCTGACCTCCTCCCCATAGGTTGTCTCATCGTTGTCGGTGATTAGGCCTACCACCGTTGTGTCGTCGGCAAACTGAATGATGGTGTTGGAGTCGTGCTTGGCCACGCAGTCATGGGTAAACAGGGAGTACAGGAGGAGACTAAGCACGCACCCGAGGGGCCCCTGTGTTGAGGATCAGCATGGCAATGAGGATCAGCATGTGTTATGGCCTACCCTTACCACCTGGGGCGGCCCATCAGGAAGTCCAGGATCCAGTTGCAGAGGGAGGTGTTTTGTCCCAGGGTCCTTAGCTTCGTGATGAGCTTTGAGGGAATTATGGTGTTGAATGCTGAGCTGTAGTCAATGCACAGCATTCTCACGTAGGTGTTCCTTTTGTCCAGGTGGGAAAGGGCAGGGTGGAGTGCAATAGAGATGGCGTCATCTGTGGATCTGTTGGGGCGGTATGAAAATTGGAGTGGGTCTAGGGTTTCTGGGATAATGGTGTTGATGTGAGCCATGACCAGCGTTTCAATGCACTTCATGGCTACAGACATGAGTGCTATGGGTCGGTAGTCATTTAGGCAGGTTACCTTGGTGTTCTTGGGCACAGGGACTATGGTGGTCTGCTTGAAACTTGGCCAGGGACAGGTTGAAAATTTCAGTGAAGACATGTTAGTTGGTCAGCACATGCGCAGAGTACACATCCTGGTAATCCGTCGGCCTTGTGAATGTTGACCTGTTTAAATGTCTTACTCACATTGGCTACGGCAAGCGTCATCATCCAGTTGTTGGGAACAGCTGGTGCTCTCATGCATGCTTTAGTGTTGCTTGCCACGAAGCGCGCATAGAAGTCATTTAGCTCGCCTGGTAGGCTTGTGTCACTGGGCAGCTCGCGGCTGGGCTTTGTAGTCTGTAATAGTTTGCAAGCCCTGCCACATCCGACGAGCATCCGAGCCGGTGTAGTAGGATTTAATCTTAGTCCTGTATTTACGCTTTGCCTGTTTGATGGTTCGTTAGAGTCCTGCTTCTTGAAAGCAGCAGCTCTACCCTTTAGCTCAGTGTGGATGTTGCCTGTAATCCATGGCTTCTGGTTGGGATTTGTACATACGGTCACTGTGGGGACAACGTCATCGATGCACTTATTGATGAAGCCGGTGACTGATGTGGTATACTCCTCATTGCCATGGGATGAGTCCCAGAACATCTGTGCTAGCAAAACTGTCCTGTAGCTTAGCATCTGCATCATATGACCACTTCCGTATTGAGCGAGTCACTGGTACTTCCTGCTTTAGTTTTTGCTTGTAAGCAGGAATCAGGAGGATATAATTATGGTCAGACACGCGTCTCTGTGTGTGGAGTAAAGGAAGTTATTTTTTTTCTCTGATTGCACATGTAACATGTTGGTAGAAATGTGGTAAAACGGATTTAGGAGAGCCGCCTCTGGATGAGCATTTTCTTGTTTGATTAAGACCGCAGCTTGTTGCGGTCTAAGTACCAGCATCGGTTTGTGGTGGCAAATAGACAGCTGCAAAAAATATAGATGAACTCTCTTGGTAGATAGTGTGGTCTACAGATTATCATGAGATGAGGTTTTGTTCGCCTGAGGTAGAGTATCTCATGAGAAGTTGTAGACCACACTATCTACCAAGAGAGTTCATCTATATTCTTCGTAGCTGTCTATTTACCACCACAAAACGATGCTGGCACTCTACCTCAGGCGAGCAAAACCTCGAGACTTCCTTAATATTAGATTTTGCACACCAGCTGTTACTGACAAATAGACACAGACCACCACCCCTTGTCTAACCGGAGGTTAGTTGTTCTGTCCTGCCGATGCACCGAAAACCCAGCCAGCTGTATGTTATCCACGTCGTCGTTCAGCCACGACTTGGTGAAACATAAGATATTACAGTTTATAATTACCTGTTGGTAGGATAGTCTAGATCAGAGCACATCCAGTTTATTATCCAATGATTCTACATTGGCCAATAGGACGGATGGTAGAGGCGGGTTACCCACTCGCTGACGAATTCTCACAAGGCACCTGGACCTGCGTCCCCTGTATCGGAGTCTTTTCTTCATGTGAATTATGGGGATTTGGGCCTGATCTGGTATCTTGAGTAAATCTTTTGCTTTTGAAACGCTAAAGAAAAATAATTGTCCAGTACGAGGTGAATAATCACTGTCCTGATATCCAGAAGCTCTTTTTGGTCATAAGAGACGGTGGCAGAAACATTATGTACAAAATAAATTACAAAAAATGCAAAACCCTCCCACAAAAATCGCACAATTGGTTAGGAGCCCGTAAAATGGCAGCCAGCTCCTCCGGAGCAATATTGTGTGTAGATTGATGAAGAATATGGCTGTAACATAACAATATGTGAAAAAAGTCAAGGGGTCTGAATACTTTCCGAATGCACTGTACGTACCAGCATCTGTTTGTTGTGTCCTCCTCCCAGAGCACTAAGAACCTTGGCGTGATCCTGGACAACACCCTGTCGTTCTCAACTAACATCAAGGCGGTGGCCCGTTCCTGTAGGTTCATGCTCTACAACATCCGCAGAGTACGACCCTGCCTCACACAGGAAGCGGCGCAGGTCCTAATCCAGGCACTTGTCATCTCCCGTCTGGATTACTGCAACTCGCTGTTGGCTGGGCTCCCTGCCTGTGCCATTAAACCCCTACAACTCATCCAGAACGCCGCAGCCCGTCTGGTGTTCAACCTTCCCAAGTTCTCTCACGTCACCCCGCTCCTCCGCTCTCTCCACTGGCTTCCAGTTGAAGCTCGCATCCGCTACAAGACCATGGTGCTTGCCTACAGAGCTGTGAGGGGAACGGCACCGCAGTACCTCCAGGCTCTGATCAGGCCCTACACCCAAACAAGGGCACTGCGTTCATCCACCTCTGGCCTGCTCGCCTCCCTACCACTGAGGAAGTACAGTTCCCGCTCAGCCCAGTCAAAACTGTTCGCTGCTCTGGCCCCCCAATGGTGGAACAAACTCCCTCACGACGCCAGGACAGCGGAGTCAATCACCACCTTCCGGAGACACCTGAAACCCCACCTCTTCAAGGAATACCTAGGATAGGATAAAGTAATCCTTCTCCCCCCCCTTAAATGATTCAGATGCACTATTGTAAAGTGCCTGTTCCACTGGATGTCATAAGGTGAATTCACCAATTTGTAAGTCGCTCTGGATAAGAGCGTCTGCCAAATGACTTAAATGTAAATGATGTAAATGTTTGTACCAGCATCAGTTTGGGCGGCAGGTAGCCTAGTGGTTAGAACGTTGGACTAGTAACCGAGAGGTTGCAAGATCAAATCCCCGAGCTGACAAGGTAAAAATCTGTTGTTCTGCCCCTGTTATCCCACTGTTCCCAGTCATTGAAAATAAGAATTTGTTCTTAACTGACTTGCCTAGTTAAATAAAAGGTAAAAAAAAAATGTGTGGGGTACAGCGATGAGTCAGTCATTAAAAAATCATGTTAAACAATATTATTGCAGAGTGAATCCATGCAATTTATTTTGACTCCTGAACTTATTTTGGCTTGTCATAACAAAGGAGGGGAATACTTAGACTCTAAACATTTCAGTTAAAAAAAGAAGATTTGTAAATCCACTGACCTTATGGGGTATTGTGTGTCGGCCATTGATTAAAAAAAAAATCTAAATGCAATCTATTTTAAATTCAGACTGTAACAAAATAAAATGTGGAATAAGTCAACGGGTAGGAAAACTTTATGAAGGCACCGAATGTGTACTAAAGTAGTCAAAAATTTGATTCCATATTCCCGAGCATGCAATGTGGTTCTACAAAATTGTTGGATATATTTGCTGTTTGTTTTGGTTGTTTCAGATTATTTTGTTCCCAATGGAAATTAATGGTAAATAATGTATTGTGTCTTTTATTGTAAATAATAATAAAATATGTTTCTAAACACTTCTACAGACTGATGGCAGCCCATTCTTTCATAATCAATGCTTGGAGATTGTCAGAATTTGTGGGTTTTTGTGTGTCCACCCGCCTCTTGTGGATTGACCACAAGTTCTCAATGGGATTAAGGTCAGGGGAGTTTCCTGGCTATGGACCCAAAATATAGATGTTTTGTTCTCCGAGTCACTTAGTTATCACGTTTGCCTTATGGCAATGTGCTCCATCATGCTGGAAAACAAATTGTTCTTCACCAAACTGTTTCTGGATGGTTGGGAGAAGTAGCTCTCAGAGGATGTGTTGGTACCATTCTTTATTCATGGCTGTGTTCTTAGGCAAAATTGTGAGTGAGCCCACTTCCTTGGCTGAGAAGCAACCCCACACATGAATGGTCTCAGGATGCTTTACTGTTAGCTTGACACAGGACTGATGGTAGCGCTCACCTTGTAATCTCCGGACAAGCTCTTTTCTGGATGCCTCAAACAATCGGAAAGGGGATTCATCAGAGAAAATGACTTTTGCAGAATATCAGTCTGCCCATGATGTTTTTCCTGGAGAGAAGTTACTTTTTTGCTGCCCTTCTTGACACCAGGCCATCCTCCAAAAGTTTTTGCATCACACATGCAGGTGCACTCACACCTGCCTGCTGCCATTCCTGAACAAGCTCTGTACTGGTGGTGCCCCGATCCCACAGCTGAATCAACTTTAGGAGAAGGTCCTGGCGCTTGCTGGACTTTCTTGGGTGCCCTGAAGCCTTCTTCACAACAATTGAACCGCTCTCCTTGAAGTTCTTGAGGATCCAATAAATGGTTGATTTAGGTGCAATCTTACTGGCAGCAATATCCTTGCCTGTGAAGCCCTTTTTGTGCAAAGCAATGATGATGGCACGTGTTTCCTTGCAGGTAACCATGGTTGACAGAGGAAGAACAATGATTCCAAGCACCACCCTCCTTTTGAAGCTTCCAGTCTGTTATTCAAACTCAATCAGCATGACAGAGTGATCTCCAGCCTTGTCCTAGTCAACACTCACACCTGTGTTAACGAGAGAATCACTGACATGTTGTCAGCTGGTCCTTTTGTGGCAGTGCTGAAATGCAGTGGATTTTTTTTGGGGGGGGGGGGGGGGGATTTAGTTCATTTGCATGGCAAAGAGGGACTTTGCAATTAATTGCAATTCATCTGATCACTCTTCATAACATTCTGGAGTATATGCAAATTGCCAACATACAAACTAAGGCAGCAGACTTGTGAAAATTAATATTTGTGTCATTCTCAAAACTTTTGTCCACGACTATACATTAAGGTGGATGCTACCATGAGTATGGATAGTCCTAAATAAATTGTGAATAATAATGAGTGAGAAAGTTAGACGCACAAATATTATGCCAAGAGATGCTAACCCTCTCACCATTACAATTAAGGGGGGGGGCTATATTTGTGCGTTATTGGCGTTCAAGCAGGCATATATTTGGCCGGTATGACGTAGCACTGTGATAAAGTCTCTCACTACAATGGAAGTTAATAGGAAAACGAGTTGTACATCACGAAGACGTCTATCATACATGTCATATTTTAATACTGGCTGATATCATACCTCGGGAGGAGATCTTCTCTCGAATTAAATATGGATCATATTTTTTGCAATATTCCTACCTCGAGAAATGTGTAATTTAACAGAGGGTCTAGCACATTTTTCCTATTTGTCTGCCTCTTTAGTCCAGGGTGCATTGCATGGTTCCGTTGTCAGAGATATTATACAAAAGAGATAGGAATCCAATGAAAAAATGAACATATAATGCCCCACCGAGCAGACTGTCGACCAATTGCATTAAAGTTGTCATGCTGCATCACACGGTTGCTAAAATAATCATCACGCAATCGCTTCTCAAAGTCCAAGTGAATGTCAAGAGAAAAGTGCCTATTTTCCTCAAAGAAAACACATTATTGTGTTTCAGAGAGGAACTGTACAAATCAAATGTAATAGCTATTTATTTGCTTTACTTATTTGCCGTTCAACTGACCAACTGCTTTTTACTGTACATGTCAAAGCACAGGCTTATACTGTATTGTTGGTCAGTTGTTTCAGAAAAAAATAGTGATATTGGCAACAGTAGCTGTGCGGGTCTGGGATCTGATAATGGTGATGCATGAGCCATGAGGTGAAGGAGACATGTGCCAAGTTACCGAACTACATGCAACCAGCCAGCCAGGCCTACAGACCGAGAGTATGAGGCCGAGGCACCACAGTGAAAGAACTGAGCAGCATGCAGTGAGAGTTGGGGGTTGCATGGTGAACAGAGAGGGAACCAAATGGTTGTAACTGGCACGGCCATATTCAGTGGGCACAACGGGTGGGCCGGCCCATACACACACTGTACTGGATACTGGAGGTGTAATTCTCACTACTTACTGTCTCGCTCTCCTCCCCATCCGGCAAGGTATTAGACTCACTGCCATAGTGCAGAGGGGAGTACACCCAGGTCCTGTCCTCTGGGGGCTGTCGGTGCACAACCGACACAGCAGAGGGCGTCAGAGAGAGGGAGAGAGCGGGGGCCATTGGACGCACACAGAGAAGCAGAGGCAGGCAAGAGAGATAGACAGGACAAGGCAGGCCAGGAAAATTAAATCAAATTAGAAAATGCCAAAGGAGGAAATGCCAGGACAGAAAGTGTGAGCTTGGAATATAGATTAGCCTAACTGCAGGGGAAATAGGGAAATGCTATTTGAACAGAACACAGTGTAGAGGGTTAGTGTAATGAAATATTAACATTTCCTTCAAAAGAATGTTAGTCTTTTCCCATTTCCTGCTATCACTGTCAAAAGTCTTCAGTTTTAATGCTGGCTGGTATGCATCATGTGCCTAAGAATGGTTTTCTATGACTATGCTATTTCTATTTGATTAACCCCTCATCAATCTCAAAAGCCAAGGTGAAGTGGACAAGGAAAAAGGATGAATGTACATCAGCCAGACAACAGGGTGGGAGTGGGTGGTTGGCAACGGGTGGTGGGTGGAAAGCGAGGGAGCCAGCACTGCCAACAAACAAAATGACATCTTCTCTCAAAGCATCTCCCCCCCCCCCTTCATTCTCAATAAAGGAAAGTGCTCTTAATGCATTTACTATTAGGTGCATTAAGTATTTGGCCGGGACAGCACCTCAGTGCTGAATTTGAGAGAGAGAGAGAGAGAGAGAGAGAGAGAGAGAGAGAAAGACAGAGAGAGAGCGAGAGAGCGAGAGAGAGAGACAGAGGGAGACAGAGAGACTGAGAACGAATTTGAGAGAGAGAGAGACAGAGACAGACAGAGGGAGAGACTGAGAACACATTTGAGAGAGAGAGAGTGAGAGAGAGAGAGGTGGGAAGACAGGGAGTGGGAGCGGGAGGAGAGAGACAGATGGCCTCAAATGAGAAGCCAAGAGCCTCCTCCTATAACTTAGCCACCTCATCCCTTCTTTCTCCTCCTTTCCTGCCCCATCATTCCCCCTCTCTCTCTACAGGGAGAGTCTTCTCCAGCTGTTTGATGTGATTCAACATGAAGAGGAACAAACTCAAAGCGGAGGATGAGGTGGATGAATAACATTAAAGCTACAGTCTGCTAAAAGCAAAACAATAAAATGATATAAAGATTTGAAATGACTATTGAACAGATTGCAGACTGAAGCTTAACAAAAGGCCATGTCCCTTTTTGTTCAAATTATATAAAACACATGATGAAATAAAAATGATCTGTAACAATAAGTAAAGCATGTAATGTGTCATGTCCTCTTACCCATCAAGGCACCATAAAGCATCCTCAGAGAAAAGATGCTCGTCAAGAGAAGTCAGTTTATAAGTCATTTGTGTGAGATCTTGTGCATGTCTTTTCATTCGGATCCGTCTAGTTCAAAGTCTGAGGAATCACTACAGATAGAGCACTAAGACTAAGTAAGCAGACTGGAGGACTAACCTACAACAACTCCATCCACAGCTATAGGCCATTGATATCCTTATAAACATGACTGAAGCATTGACTAGGCATAAGAGCTTGGGACTATAAGGTTCTATCTGCAAAAAGATGAATCTGAGATATTTGGCTTTAAAGTTCCGAACCCTCATTGGTTTGAATGGTGTCAGCAATTTTTATCTTGTATTCTTTTGAACTTAAAACCATGAACTGGGGTATTCAGAGTACTATATAAGTAGAGAGCATTGAACAGAACAAGGATATGTCAATAACATTTTTTGTCAAAAATGCAGATAGATGCCTACTACGAGAGCTTGGGACTATGAGCTGGGAGCCATAGAGTCCTACTAACTTACACTGCAGCTGGAGCTTTCTCCTCCGACAGGACAGGAGAGAACACCCAGGTTCTCCCGTCTGCAAGCTGACAGCACACCCCCACAGAGAAGGGGGGGGGGTGGAGAGAGAAAGAAGAAAGAGAGAGGAGGGAGAGAGAGATGGGGGAGAACAGAGGGGTAAAAGGGATGGAGGACAGACAGATAAGACGAAGATGAAACATGGATGGAAATGAAAGGTTCATAGAAGAGATGGTTGCTATTTTGACTGTGATGGTGAAATGTGAATTAGGCATGATGATGAATGGATTTACAGGTCTGGTGCCCTCCCTCTCCTCTCACCCCCCTTTCTCCTTCCTCTCACCACCCGGAGCCTCTGTCACAGCTTCAACAGATAAATCAGAGGAGAGAGGGAGTGTGAAAGAGAGGAAGATAAGGGAGACAGAGCGAGGGATAGGAAGGAGACAGAGCGAGGGATAGGAAGGAGACAGAGCGAGGGATAGGAAGGAGACAGAGCGAGGGATAGGAAGCAGACAGAGCGAGGGATAGGAAGCAGACAGAGCGAGGGATAGGAAGGAGACAGAGCGAGGGATAGGAAGGAGACAG
This sequence comes from Oncorhynchus masou masou, assembly GCF_036934945.1. Lineage (NCBI taxonomy): Eukaryota > Metazoa > Chordata > Actinopteri > Salmoniformes > Salmonidae > Oncorhynchus > Oncorhynchus masou. The sequence continues at coordinate 82,763,630 of NC_088242.1, read as the reverse complement.
AGCGAGGGATAGGAAGGAGACAGAGCGAGGGATAGGAAGGAGACAGAGGGGGATAGGAAGGAGACAGAGCGAGGGATAGGAAGGAGACAGAGCGAGGGATAGGAAGGAGACAGAGCGAGGGATAGGAAGGAGACAGAGCGAGGGATAGGAAGCAGACAGAGCGAGGGATAGGAAGGAGACAGAGCGAGGGATAGGAAGGAGACAGAGCGAGGGATAGGAAGCAGACAGAGCGAGGGATAGGAAGGAGACAGAGCGAGGGATAGGAAGCAGACAGAGCGAGGGATAGGAAGCAGACAGAGCGAGGGATAGGAAGCAGACAGAGCGAGAGGGTGAGTGTAAAATGATAAATGAATCATTCAGGCTGTAGCCACTCAACAGGAGCTGGTGAAGTGCTTCTCTGCCATCTCCCCTGGGCCTGCTCTGACAAGAACAATCACTTCAGCCTCTCTCCATGACCTCTCAAAGTAATATCCACTCCATCTCTCAGGACTGGTACAATATCCCACACATTTCTCTGATGAAGAGTCATGTCTACTTTGACCAGTCAAATCCCAGAAGACAATAATCTTTTCATGCAGTTTACTGCTATGTGCAGTAATGATGAGATGACACAACCATACAACCCATAAAATGAAACCGTTTAGAAGCACTAAATTAGAACGCTGTTAGAATGTTATATGACCTAATACGTGTCTTTGGTTGGCTAAATGACCACAGGTGCATGGATACAGAGAGACACAGTGGTGATAGTGGTTGTTTAAAAGTGTTGCCTCTCTGTTTCTCCTGAACTGCAGCATGAGAGTAGAGAGGCAGAGCAGGTCTGGTGAGTTGAGCTGGTCATCCGATGACTAAGAGCTCTCAGACAGACAGACCTACTGACCCTCAGAGGCTCCAGGGTCACAGTGTGAGGTGTTTCATTGCAGGAGAGACTGTCCACCCGTCCGAGCAACGCCAGAGGAAACTTGCCTATCTGGACTTTTCATCACTTCTCACCACAGACTCGTACATCAATGCATGGCTCTGGCTCCGAACTCAGTGTCGTAGAGCCCAGACTTCTACAATAACACCTGTCAGATCAACGTCAGGCTGTCTGAAGAGAAGCAGTCTGTTCAGGAGGACAAGGCCCATGCAGTTAAGAGAGAGAGAATAACTCTACTTCACCATCTGCTGATGTCATAGCCTGAAGTACTGTCCTATTTGTCTGGGCCCACATTCAATTATGTTTAGTGCCAGATTGAGATGACATAAAGTGCTTAGGATAAAGCAGAAGTGAAGCTAGGGAGATGGACTGACTAAATTAACCCTTAAACACCTCAAATCCCAGTCTTAACACTCCACCCAACCCTCTCTGAACACCCCAGAACATTCTGAACACTTCAATCCAACCCACACTGAACACCCCAGAACATTCTGAACACTCCAATCCAACCCACTCTGAACACCCCAGAACATTCTGAACACTCCAACCCACTGTGGTGTCTTCTGGTATAACACACGCCCATGCAGGTGTCTCACCTCACTCTCTCTCTCTGCTCCCTCTGGATTCCTACTGTCAACGCTTCTGTAGAAAGGCATGACAGCATCCAAATCTGAGACTCACACACCCTCCCATGACCCAACACTAATAACACACACTGACCATCTGCATTACGGGTGGCAATGATAAGTTACACACTCATGGACAAACAATATTTAACAAATCAAAAATGGAAATGATGGCCAATGGAAATGATGGGAGCTAGCTGTGTATAGTCTAGTGTCTGCTGTTGTCTGTTTCATGTTCTGCTGTATGCCTATCGACTGACGTAGATTTAAACCAAGGAGCTTTTAGTAGCTAGGATACTGTAGTATACTGTAACTGAGCTGTATGCCTATAGACATGGTAGCAGTTGGTATTTAGTATCTATCATAATCCTGCCTTGTGTGCCCAGGGTCCAATTCATTAGGCACTAAATGGATGAAAACAAACTGAAACAGGGAGAAACAGTTTTGTTTTTTGTTACAAAATGTTTTAAAATGTTTTCCTAAGGAATACGATCCAAGTGTGTGTGCATGTATGTTGTGCCAATGAAAGCACAACTTACAAAGTAGATGTCTGTGATTGTTACGTCGTCCTCGTCGTCCTGGGAGGCTTGGCTGGTGCAGCCGGACCCTGACACCATGCTGCCCCGGCGGTCCCCCTCAACCTCCACCAACTTGGAACTGGCAGGGGCCTCTGGGTCAGGGGCCTCAGCAGCCGGGGGAGAGGTGGAGGGTGGGGCAACAACATCAGCAGAAGCCTCAGCTCCCTCTGGTATCTCACTGAGAAGATAAAGGGGGGGTCAGTCACACACACACACACACACTCTCTCTCTCTCTCTCTGAAACCCGCCCAGAGCTGAGACTGACTGATTAGATCAATGGGAACAGAGAAGCCACTAACCAAGACTTACACTACCAGATGGCGCAGTGCCACCACAATCCCTCTATTGTCCAGACCCAGATCATTAACTACTAGGAATGACTTAAGCTTATCCCAAATAGCTTTCCCAGCTTGTGTGTTTAGATAGAGACAGAAATGTGAAGCCTTGCATTCCTAAAGAACAGTGACAGCATCTCAGACTCGGAGAAGGACCTGTTTGTTGGGAAATAAGTATTTAATGGGGGTGAGGGGCTGGTGTTGTAGTTGCCATGCAACCAGGGACCTCAACTCTATTTCTACCTCTCTCCCTCTCTTTTTTTTTCTCTTGCTCTCACCTCTCACCAAGTAGGTGAGCCTGAGGCAGCTTTGAGGAGCAGGGTCTCCAGGTGGCTAATCTACCCAGTCTCCTCCATCCTTCCCCTACTACCCCACCCAGCTCCCCGAGGCCATATGTCTAACTTGGGTCTCAACCCCCCCAGACCCATCTGACACAGTTCCACTGCCTGGCCACTCCATAACTTTCCCCATGCACTCCTGTCTTTCTGTCTCACCCTTTTACAGCCACTGTGGTCTCACCCTTTTACAGTCACTGTGGTCTCACCCTACTACCCTGTCTGCCTGTCTCACCCTTTTACAGTCACTGTGGTCTCACCCTACTACCCTGTCTGTCTGTCTCACCCTTTTACAGTCACTGTGGTCTCACCCTACTAACCTGTCTGTCTGTCTCACCCTTTTACAGTCACTGTGGTCTCACCCTTTTACAGTCACTGTGGTCTCACCCTACTACCCTGTCTGCCTGTCTCACCCTTTTACAGTCACTGTGGTCTCACCCTACTACCCTGTCTGTCTGTCTCACCCTTTTACAGTCACTGTGGTCTCACCCTACTACCCTGTCTGCCTGTCTCACCCTTTTACAGTCACTGTGGTCTCACCCTACTAACCTGTCTGTCTGTCTCACCCTTTTACAGCCACTGTGGTCTCACCCTTTTCTCACCCTTTTACAGTCACTGTGGTCTCACCCTACTACCCTGTCTGCCTGTCTCACCCTTTTACAGTCACTGTGGTCTCACCCTACTAGCCTGTCTGTCTGTCTCACCCTTTCACAGTCACTGTGGTCTCACCCTTTTACAGTCACTGTGGTCTCACCCTACTACCCTGTCTGCCTGTCTCACCCTTTTACAGTCACTGTGGTCTCACCCTACTAGCCTGTCTGTCTGTCTGTCTCACCCTTTCACAGTCACTGTGGTCTCACCCTACTAGCCTGTCTGTCTGTCTGTCTGTCTGTCTGTCTGTCTGTCTGTCTGTCTGTCTGTCTGTCTGTCTCACCCTTTTACAGTCACTGTGGTCTCACCCTACTACCCTGTCTGCCTGCCTCACCCTTTTACAGTCACTGTGGTCTCACCCTACTAGCCTGTCTGTCTCACCCTTTTATAGTCACTGTGGTCTCACCCTACTACCCTGTCTGCCTGTCTCACACTTTTACAGTCACTGTGGTCTCACCCTACTACCCTGTCTGTCTGTCTCACCCTTTTACAGTCACTGTGGTCTCACCCTACTACCCTGTCTGCCTGTCTCACCCTTTTACAGTCACTGTGGTCTCACCCTACTAACCTGTCTGTCTGTCTCACCCTTTTACAGTCACTGTGGTCTCACCCTTTTACAGTCACTGTGGTCTCACCCTACTACCCTGTCTGCCTGTCTCACCCTTTTACAGTCACTGTGGTCTCACCCTACTAACCTGTCTTTCTGTCTCACCCTTTTACAGTCACTGTGGTCTCACCCTACTACCCTGTCTGCCTGTCTCACCCTTTTACAGTCACTGTGGTCTCACCCTACTAACCTGTCTGTCTGCCCTGTTTACAGCCACTGTGGTCTCACCCTTTTACAGTCACTGTGGTCTCACCCTACTACCCTGTCTGCCTGTCTCACCCTTTTACAGTCACTGTGGTCTCACCCTACTACCCTGTCTGCCTGTCTCACCCTTTTACAGTCACTGTGGTCTCACCCTACTACCCTGTCTGTCTGTCTCACCCTTTTACAGTCACTGTGGTCTCACCCTACTAGCCTGTCTGTCTGTCTGTCTGTCTGTCTGTCTCACCCTTTCACAGTCACTGTGGTCTCACCCTACTAGCCTGTCTGTCTGTCTGTCTGTCTGTCTGTCTGTCTCACCCTTTTACAGTCACTGTGGTCTCACCCTACTACCCTTTCTGCCTGCCTCACCCTTTTACAGTCACTGTGGTCTCACCCTACTACCCTGTCTGTCTCACCCTTTTAGAGTCACTGTGGTCTCACCCTACTACCCTGTCTGCCTGTCTCACCCTTTTACAGTCACTGTGGTCTCACCCTACTACCCTGTCTGTCTGTCTCACCCTTTTACAGTCACTGTGGTCTCACCCTACTTGTCTGTCTGCCTGTCTGTCTGTCTGTCTGTCTGTCTGTCTGTCTCACCCTTTCACAGTCACTGTGGTCTCACCCTACTAGCCTGTCTGTCTGCCTGTCTGTCTGTCTCACCCTTTCACAGTCACTGTGGTCTCACCCTACTAGCCTGTCTGTCTCACCCTTTTACAGTCACTGTGGTCTCACCCTACTAGCCTGTCTGTCTCACCCTTTCACAGTCACTGTGGTCTCACCCTACTACCCTGTCTGTCTGTCTCACCCTTTTACAGTCACTGTGGTCTCACCCTTTTACAGTCACTGTGGTCTCACCCTACTACCCTGTCTGCCTGTCTCACCCTTTTACAGTCACTGTGGTCTCACCCTACTAGCCTGTCTGTCTGTCTGTCTCACCCTTTCACAGTCACTGTGGTCTCACCCTACTAGCCTGTCTGTCTGTCTGTCTGTCTGTCTGTCTGTCTGTCTGTCTGTCTGTCTGTCTGTCTGTCTCACCCTTTTACAGTCACTGTGGTCTCACCCTACTACCCTGTCTGCCTGCCTCACCCTTTTACAGTCACTGTGGTCTCACCCTACTAGCCTGTCTGTCTCACCCTTTTCATAGTCACTGTGGTCTCACCCTACTACCCTGTCTGCCTGTCTCACACTTTTACAGTCACTGTGGTCTCACCCTACTACCCTGTCTGTCTGTCTCACCCTTTTACAGTCACTGTGGTCTCACCCTACTACCCTGTCTGCCTGTCTCACCCTTTTACAGTCACTGTGGTCTCACCCTACTAACCTGTCTGTCTGTCTCACCCTTTTACAGTCACTGTGGTCTCACCCTTTTACAGTCACTGTGGTCTCACCCTACTACCCTGTCTGCCTGTCTCACCCTTTTACAGTCACTGTGGTCTCACCCTACTAACCTGTCTTTCTGTCTCACCCAGTCACTTGGTCTCACAGTCACTGTCACTGTGTCTCACCCTACTACCCTGTCTGCCTGTCTCACCCTTTTACAGTCACTGTGGTCTCACCCTACTAACCTGTCTGTCTAGCCCTTTTACAGCCACTGTGGTCTCACCCTTTTACAGTCACTGTGGTCTCACCCTACTACCCTGTCTGCCTGTCTCACCCTTTTACAGTCACTGTGGTCTCACCCTACTACCCTGTCTGCCTGTCTCACCCTTTTACAGTCACTGTGGTCTCACCCTACTACCCTGTCTGTCTGTCTCACCCTTTTACAGTCACTGTGGTCTCACCCTACTAGCCTGTCTGTCTGTCTGTCTGTCTGTCTGTCTCACCCTTTCACAGTCACTGTGGTCTCACCCTACTAGCCTGTCTGTCTGTCTGTCTGTCTGTCTGTCTGTCTCACCCTTTTACAGTCACTGTGGTCTCACCCTACTACCCTTTCTGCCTGCCTCACCCTTTTACAGTCACTGTGGTCTCACCCTACTACCCTGTCTGTCTCACCCTTTTAGAGTCACTGTGGTCTCACCCTACTACCCTGTCTGCCTGTCTCACCCTTTTACAGTCACTGTGGTCTCACCCTACTACCCTGTCTGTCTGTCTCACCCTTTTACAGTCACTGTGGTCTCACCCTACTAGCCTGTCTGTCTGTCTGTCTGTCTGTCTGTCTGTCTCACCCTTTCACAGTCACTGTGGTCTCACCCTACTAGCCTGTCTGTCTGCCTGTCTGTCTGTCTCACCCTTTCACAGTCACTGTGGTCTCACCCTACTAGCCTGTCTGTCTCACCCTTTTACAGTCACTGTGGTCTCACCCTACTAGCCTGTCTGTCTCACCCTTTCACAGTCACTGTGGTCTCACCCTACTACCCTGTCTGTCTGTCTCACCCTTTTACAGTCACTGTGGTCTCACCCTACTACCCTGTCTGCCTGTCTCACCCTTTTACAGTCACTGTGGTCTCATCCTACTAACCTGTCTGTCTGTCTCACCCTTTTACAGTCACTGTGGTCTCACCCTTTTACAGTCACTGTGGTCTCACCCTACTACCCTGTCTGCCTGTCTCACCCTTTTACAGTCACTGTGGTCTCACCCTACTAACCTGTCTTTCTGTCTCACCCTTTTACAGTCACTGTGGTCTCACCCTACTAACCTGTCTGTCTGTCTAGCCCTTTTACAGCCACTGTGGTCTCACCCTTTTACAGTCACTGTGGTCTCACCCTACTACCCTGTCTGTCTGTCTCACCCTTTTACAGTCACTGTGGTCTCACCCTACTACCCTGTCTGCCTGTCTCACCCTTTTACAGTCACTGTGGTCTCACCCTACTACCCTGTCTGTCTGTCTCACCCTTTTACAGTCACTGTGGTCTCACCCTACTAGCCTGTCTGTCTGTCTGTCTGTCTCACCCTTTCACAGTCACTGTGGTCTCACCCTACTAGCCTGTCTGTCTGTCTGTCTGTCTGTCTGTCTGTCTCACCTCTTTTACAGTCACTGTGGTCTCACCCTACTACCCTTTCTGCCTGCCTCACCCTTTTACAGTCACTGTGGTCTCACCCTACTACCCTGTCTGTCTCACCCTTTTAGAGTCACTGTGGTCTCACCCTACTACCCTGTCTGCCTGTCTCACCCTTTTACAGTCACTGTGGTCTCACCCTACTACCCTGTCTGTCTGTCTCACCCTTTTACAGTCACTGTGGTCTCACCCTACTAGCCTGTCTGTCTGTCTGTCTGTCTCACCCTTTCACAGTCACTGTGGTCTCACCCTACTAGCCTGTCTGTCTGCCTGTCTGTCTGTCTCACCCTTTCACAGTCACTGTGGTCTCACCCTACTAGCCTGTCTGTCTCACCCTTTTACAGTCACTGTGGTCTCACCCTACTAGCCTGTCTGTCTCACCCTTTCACAGTCACTGTGGTCTCACCCTACTACCCTGTCTGTCTGTCTCACCCTTTTACAGTCACTGTGGTCTCACCCTACTACCCTGTCTGCCTGTCTCACCCTTTTACAGTCACTGTGGTCTCACCCTACTAACCTGTCTGTCTGTCTCACCCTTTTACAGTCACTGTGGTCTCACCCTTTTACAGTCACTGTGGTCTCACCCTACTACCCTGTCTGCCTGTCTCACCCTTTTACAGTCACTGTGGTCTCACCCTACTAACCTGTCTTTCTGTCTCACCCTTTTACAGTCACTGTGGTCTCACCCTACTACCCTGTCTGCCTGTCTCACCCTTTTACAGTCACTGTGGTCTCACCCTACTAACCTGTCTGTCTGTCTAGCCCTTTTACAGCCACTGTGGTCTCACCCTTTTACAGTCACTGTGGTCTCACCCTACTACCCTGTCTGCCTGTCTCACCCTTTTACAGTCACTGTGGTCTCACCCTACTACCCTGTCTGCCTGTCTCACCCTTTTACAGTCACTGTGGTCTCACCCTCACTTTTACAGTCACTGTCTGTCTGTCTCACCCTTTTACAGTCACTGTGGTCTCACCCTACTAGCCTGTCTGTCTGTCTGTCTCACCCTTTCACAGTCACTGTGGTCTCACCCTACTAGCCTGTCTGTCTGCCTGTCTGTCTGTCTCACCCTTTCACAGTCACTGTGGTCTCACCCTACTACCCTGTCTGTCTCACCCTTTTACAGTCACTGTGGTCTCACCCTACTAGCCTGTCTGTCTCACCCTTTCACAGTCACTGTGGTCTCACCCTACTAGCCTGTCTGTCTCACCCTTTCACAGTCACTGTGGTCTCACCCTACTAGCCTGTCTGTCTCACCCTTTCACAGTCACTGTGGTCTCACCCTACTAGCCTGTCTGTCTCACTCTACTCTACTCCACTCTCTTAACCTAATTAGATGGCTGTTCCAGAGAACATCCAGAGGCAGCGGTGATCTGTACATAACAAGGGACTTAACAGCATAGCAACAGGCCACAGCCACCCCAATAACCAAATGGGACCTAGTGAGGTGTAAGGTGGGGACTTAATATCACCGCCAAATGGGAACACGGCATCCCCACTTCTCAGAGCGGAGGGTTAGATAACCTAGGTGATAGCCTGTCCCAGGTGAGACGTTTTCAGGTTAGTATTAGTAAAAAGTGCCGTAGCAGCAGCGGCCTGGGTTCCTATTGGGGTAAGAGCAGCCCCATCAGAGGTAGGATCTGAAACACTGACTTTACACTTGGGAATCCCGGAGTTACAGTGAGCACTGACAAGTATGTTAAGTAAACCAACATGATGCCCGTTGACATGTTAAGAACTCTGTAAATGCATGGCTCTGGTTTCAGTGTGTTGGTTACTGGGTGTGCTGCTCAGTAGAGATGAGCCTGATCTATGTAGAGTAAGGCTGAGGCTGTGTACCTGGTCTCTGGAGAGTAAGGCTGAGGCTGTGTACCTGATCTCTGGAGAGTAAGGCTGAGGCTGTGTACCTGGTCTCTGGAGAGTAAGGCTGAGGCTGTGTACCTGGTCTCTGGAGAGTAAGGCTGAGGCTGTGTACCTGGTCTCTGGAGAGTAAGGCTGAGGCTGTGTACCTGATCTATGTAGAGTAAGGCTGAGGCTGTGTACCTGGTCTCTGGAGGCTGAGGCTGTGTAAGGCTGAGGCTGTGTACCTGGTCTCTGGAGAGTAAGGCTGAGGCTGTGTACCTGGTCTCTGGAGAGTAAGGCTGAGGCTGTGTACCTGGTCTCTGGAGAGTAAGGCTGAGGCTGTGTACCTGGTCTCTGGAGAGTAAGGCTGAGGCTGTGTACCTGGTCTCTGGAGAGTAAGGCTGAGGCTGTGTACCTGGTCTCTGGAGAGGGCTGTGGGGCCGTGATGATGGGCTCGCTGGCCTAATCTATGTAGAGTAAGGCTGAGGCTGTGTACCTGGTCTCTGGAGATGGCTGTGGGGCCGTGATGATGGGCTCGCTGTCATGTCTCTTCACCTCCACCTCCACCGTGATGGTCTGCTGCTCCTCCTCACGCACCTCCTCCTGGGTCCTACACACACACAGATGTGCAATGTAAGTACACACATGTTAAATGTACAGTACCAGTCAAAAGTTTGGACACACCTACTCATTCCAGGATTTTTCTTGATTTGTACTATTTTCTACATTGTAGAATAACAGTAAAGGCATCAACACTATGAAATAACATATATGGAATCATGTAGTCAACAAAAAGATATATATTTGAGATTCTTCAAAGTAGCCACCCTTTGCCTTGATAACAGCTTTGCACACTCTCATCCCAAACCATCTCAATTGGGTTAAGTCAGGTGATTGTGGAGGCCAGGTAATCTGATGCAGCACTCCATCACTCTCCTTCTTGGTAAAATAGCCCCTACACAGCCTGGAGTTGTGTTGGGTCATTGCCCTGTTGAAAAACAAATGATAGTCCCACTAAGCCCAAACCAGATGTGATGGCGTATCGCTGCAGAATGCTGTGGTAGCCATGCTGGTTTAGTGTGCCTTGAAATCTAAATAAATCACTGACAGTGTCACCAGCAAGCACCCCCACACCATCAGGTGTGGGAACCACACATGCGGAGATCATCCGTTCACCGACTCTGGGTCTCACAAAGACACAGCGGTTAGAACCAAAAATCTTACATTTGGACTCATCAGACAAAAGGACAGATTTCCACTGGTATAATATCGAATTGCTCATGTTTCTTGGCTCAAGACAGTCTCTTCTTATTATTGGTGTCCTTTAGTAGTGGTTTCTTTGCAGAAATTCGACTATGAAGGCCTGATTCACTCTCCTCTGAACAGTTGATGTTGAGATGTGTCTGTTACTTGAACTCTGTGAAGCATTTATTTGGACTGCAATGTGAGGTTCAGTTAGTAGCCTATTTCTGAGGCTTGTCACTCTAATGAACTTATCCTCTGCAGCAGAGGAAACTCTGGGTCTTCCTTTCCTGTGGCGGTCCTCATGAGAGCCAGTTTCATCATAGTGCTTGATGGTTTTTGCAACTGCACTTGAAGAAGCTTTCAAAGTTGACTGACCTTCATGTCTTAAAGTAATGATGGACTGTCATTTCTCTTTGCATATTTGAGCTGTTCTTGACACAATCTAGACTTGGTATTTTACCAAATAGGGTTATTTTCTGTATATCACCCCAACTTTGTCACAACACAACTGATTGGCTCAAACGCATTAAGAAGGAAAGAAATTGCACAAATTAACTTTTAACAAGGCACACCTGTTAATTGAAATGCATTCCAGGTGACTACCTCATGAAGCTGGTTGAGAGAATGCCAAGAGTGTGCAAAGCTGTCATCAAGGCAATGGTTGGCAACTTTGAAGAATCTCAAATATAAAATATATTTTGATGTGTTTAACACTTTTTTTGGTTACTACATGATTCCATATGTGTTATTTCAAAGTTTGAAAATGTAGAAAATAGTAAAAAATAAAAACCCTTGAATGAGTAGGTGTGTCCAAACTTTTGACTGGTATTGTAAGTACACTCACACACACACACACACACACACATGTGAATAAGCACACACACGCACATGCACAAGTGTAAGCACACAAGCAGGCACACACACGCAATTACAACTCAGCGACAGGAAGGGTGGTCACATCCATAAAAACACAGGCCTATAGAGTGACTTGACACACCCTAGCCTATTGGCCTTACACATTGGTCAGAGCCGGAATTACTAGCGCTGTAAGAACACCCAACTACCAAGTCCTTTATGCAACGGAATAAGTTGTGCATTCAAACAGGCCATGTAGGCACAGCATTGTTGTTACCTCCCGTCATGGCTGACAGACTGGGTGTGCCTCCTGCAGAGAAACACACAGAGAAGTTAACGTGTTGTAAACCTGGGTAGGGTCCATCAATTTGGTTCTGTGGCTCTGACAGTTCAACACAACCAGGGACTGTTTTTTTTATCCAGTTATGAATATGGTATAGCCATTATATTATACATTTTGACTTATGATTTAATTCTCATTAAAAAAAGGGCACACTCCATGAATACATAAATAAGCCATTGTGTCCATAGCGGTACCTTCTCTCAGAGCTGTTGTTCTGGTACCTGTAGCGGGGGTTCTCTGCTCCAGCATCTGAGGGAGACCTCTCTGGGATGGACAGAGAGGTGGTGGAGGAGAGCGTGGTGGCGATGGAGGCCGTGGTCGCTTCCTCAAACGACGGAGGGGTGCAGGGTAGAAGGTCTGGTCGCCCTGAGAGAGAGAGAAGAGACAAGGGGGGAGATGTGGGGAGAGAGAATCAGAACAGGTTATCAAAACACCTGCATTCAGTCTCCGTCAACAGCGAGGATAAAATGACACCGCTGCATGAATGTGGAGTGTGTGAATTTGACGGTGGGGGGTATTTATATGATCTAGGTCCTCTACCCTCGTCCTCCAGCGTGGGGAAGCTGCGTGCTCCTCTCAGGTCATATATGTTATCGTCTCTCTCCGAGGGCAACTGGCTGGCTGACCAGGCGGCTCCAGGGCCAGTGTACTTAGGCACAGTCAGGCCCACACGACCCTTCTTAATGGGAGAAGACTTCAAGGCTGAGGAACACACAGATAAATAACATCACTTGTCCTCTTACCACCAAAGGGAACACAGTCCTATGTGTGTTTGAGTGTTCAATATCTTTCAAATTTTCTCATAATGTTTCACCTCCCAATACAAAATACATACAGAGGATTTGCAGCGAAAAAGTACATCATTCAAAAGAGATCAATTTAAATACATCAAGTTCAAAACCAAGATTCAAGCATAACACTAAGTGAAATGAGCAGGTCTTTGTTTTCCTGGAACCGTGTGTGTGTCAGTCTGACTGGTAGTATAGTCTAGTCTACTCACAGGAGCTCTTCTTGAACACATTGCTGCTCATGAATTTGAAGAACCTGTCTGCATAGAAGCCAGGCCGATGGACTGATACGGTGTCCTGGGGGGTATGGGAAGACACAGAAAGCAAATGAGAGAGAGGTAAAACAGGAGAGAGAGACACAGTGAGAGAAAGAGAGAGGGAGAGAGAGACAAAGAAAGAGGGCAAGAGAGAAGAACACATTTACTTTAAATACAGTCCATCTCTCCAGAGAGAGGCCATTCTTAGTTAGGATGCTGCACGCCTCACTGTATGGCCTAATTTATTCATCCTTTCTCTCTAGAGTAGGACAGGCCAAATGACCCAGGACACACTCTCTCCAACTCATTACACGTGCACCAGTGGGCTGAGATCACATGGCTGGACAGGACACACTCTCTCCAACTCATTACACATGCACCAGTGGGCTGAGATCACATGGCTGGACAGGACACACTCTCTCCAACTCATTACACATGCACCAGTGGGCTGAGATCACATGGCTGGACAGGACACACTCTCTCCAACTCATTACACGTGCACCAGTGGGCTGAGATCACATGGCTGGACAGGACACACTCTCTCCAACTCATTACACATGCACCAGTGGGCTGAGATCACATGGCTGGACAGGACACACTCTCTCCAACTCATTACACATGCACCAGTGGGCTGAGATCACATGGCTGGACAGGACACACTCTCTCCAACTCATTAAACATGCACCAGTGGGCTGAGATCACATGACACTCTCTCCAACTCATTACACGTGCACCAGTGGGCTGAGATCACATGGCTGGACAGGACACACTCTCTCCAACTCATTACACATGCACCAGTGGGCTGAGATCACATGGCTGGACAGGACACACTCTCTCCAACTCATTACACATGCACCAGTGGGCTGAGATCACATGGCTGGACAGGACACACTCTCTCCAACTCATTACACATGCACCAGTGGGCTGAGATCACATGACACTCTCTCCAACTCATTACATGCACCAGTGGGCTGAGATCACATGGCTGGACAGGACACACTCTCTCCAACTCATTACACATGCACCAGTGGGCTGAGATCACATGGCTGGACAGGACACACTCTCTCCAACTCATTACACATGCACCAGTGGGCTGAGATCACATGGCTGGACAGGACACACTCTCTCCAACTCATTACACGTGCACCAGTGGGCTGAGATCACATGGCTGGACAGGACACACTCTCTCCAACTCATTACACGTGCACCAGTGGGCTGAGATCACATGGCTGGACAGGACACACTCTCTCCAACTCATTACACGTGCACCAGTGGGCTGAGATCACATGGCTGGACAGGACACACTCTCTCCAACTCATTACACGTGCACCAGTGGGCTGAGATCACATGGCTGGACAGGACACACTCTCTCCAACTCATTACACGTGCACCAGTGGGCTGAGATCACATGACACTCTCTCCAACTCATTACACGTGCACCAGTGGGCTGAGATCACATGGCTGGACAGGACACACTCTCTCCAACTCATTACACGTGCACCAGTGGGCTGAGATCACATGGCTGGACAGGACACACTCTCTCCAACTCATTACACGTGCACCAGTGGGCTGAGATCACATGGCTGGACAGGACACACTCTCTCCAACTCATTACACGTGCACCAGTGGGCTGAGATCACATGGCTGGACAGGACACACTCTCTCCAACTCATTACACATGCACCAGTGGGCTGAGATCACATGGCTGGACAGGACACACTCTCTCCAACTCATTACACATGCACCAGTGGGCTGAGATCACATGGCTGGACAGGACACACTCTCTCCAACTCATTACACATGCACCAGTGGGCTGAGATCACATGACACTCTCTCCAACTCATTACACATGCACCAGTGGGCTGAGATCACATGGCTGGACAGGACACACTCTCTCCAACTCATTACACATGCACCAGTGGGCTGAGATCACATGGCTGGACAGGACACACTCTCTCCAACTCATTACACATGCACCAGTGGGCTGAGATCACATGGCTGGACAGGACACACTCTCTCCAACTCATTACACATGCACCAGTGGGCTGAGATCACATGACACTCTCTCCAACTCATTACACATGCACCAGTGGGCTGAGATCACATGGCTGGACAGGACACACTCTCTCCAACTCATTACACATGCACCAGTGGGCTGAGATCACATGGCTGGACAGGACACACTCTCTCCAACTCATTACACATGCACAGGTGGGCTGAGATCACATGGCTGGACAGGACACACAACACTCGGGTGTTTGGTTCAGTCTGACCCAGAAAGAGAGGGTGAGAGATGACCCCCCCACCCCGTATCTTCTCAGTGAGGTACCAGAGTCTCCTGCTGTTGTTGCCCCACCCTCCACATCTCCCCCAGCCCCTGATGCTCCTGGAGCCACTGCTAAACCCTCTGCTGCTCAAGCCCCTGGCCCGGAGTACACAGCTTCGGCCTCGGAGGCCACTGCCAGTCTTTAAGGTGGTGGTGGTGGTGGAGGCTGAGCGGGACCGCCGGGGCAGCATGGTGTCAGGGTCTGGATTCACCAGCCAAGCCTCCCAGGATGACAACAATCACAGACAAATACTTTGTAAGCTGTGCTGTCATTGGCTCAACACACATGCACACACATCCGAGAGAGAGAGATGTGGTATAACCCCATCACTC
This sequence comes from Oncorhynchus masou masou, assembly GCF_036934945.1. NCBI lineage: Eukaryota > Metazoa > Chordata > Actinopteri > Salmoniformes > Salmonidae > Oncorhynchus > Oncorhynchus masou. The sequence goes on along the minus strand of NC_088242.1, from coordinate 82,748,394 downwards.
AGTCATTATGCTGGTTTCCCAACACGTCACAGTCTTGTTAAACCATGTCAGGGGGGAGAGAGAGAGAGATGTGGTATAACCCCATCACTCAGTCATTATGCTGGTTTCCCAACACGTCACAGTCTTGTTAAACCATGTCAGGGGGAGAGAGAGAGATGTGGTATAACCCCATCACTCAGTCATTATGCTGGGTATAGTCATTATGCTGGTTACCCAACACGTCACAGTCTTGTTAAACCATGTCAGGGGGAGAGAGAGAGATGTGGTATAACCCCATCACTCAGTCATTATGCTGGTTTCCCAACACGTCACAGTCTTGTTAAACCATGTCAGGGGGGAGAGAGAGAGATGTGGTATAACCCCATCACTCAGTCATTATGCTGGTTACCCAACACGTCACAGTCTTGTTAAACCATGTCAGGGGGAGAGAGAGATGTGGTATAACCCCATCACTCAGTCATTATGCTGGTTACCCAACACGTCACAGTCTTGTTAAACCATGTCAGGGGGGAGAGAGAGATGTGGTATAACCCCATCACTCAGTCATTATGCTGGTTACCCAACACGTCACAGTCTTGTTAAACCATGTCAGGGGGGAGAGAGAGAGAGATGTGGTATAACCCCATCACTCAGTCATTATGCTGGTTACCCAACACGTCACAGTCTTGTTAAACCATGTCAGGGGGGAGAGAGAGAGAGATGTGGTATAACCCCATCACTCAGTCATTATGCTGGTTTCCCAACACGTCACAGTCTTGTTAAACCATGTCAGGGGGGAGAGAGAGAGAGATGTGGTATAACCCCATCACTCAGTCATTATGCTGGTTACCCAACACGTCACAGTCTTGTTAAACCATGTCAGGGGGAGAGAGAGATGTGGTATAACCCCATCACTCAGTCATTATGCTGGTTTCCCAACACGTCACAGTCTTGTTAAACCATGTCAGGGGGAGAGAGAGATGTGGTATAACCCCATCACTCAGTCATTATGCTGGTTACCCAACACGTCACAGTCTTGTTAAACCATGTCAGGGGAGAGAGAGATGTGGTATAACCCCATCACTCAGTCATTATGCTGGTTTCCCAACACGTCACAGTCTTGTTAAACCATGTCAGGGGGAGAGAGTGGTATAACCCCATCACTCAGTCATTATGCTGGTTTATGTGGTATAACCCCATCACTCAGTCATTATGCTGGTTACCCAACACATCACAGTCTTGTTAAACCATGTCAGGGGGAGAGAGAGATGTGGTATAACCCCATCACTCAGTCATTATGCTGGTTACCCAACACGTCACAGTCTTGTTAAACCATGTCAGGGGGAGAGAGAGATGTGGTATAACCCCATCACTCAGTCATTATGCTGGTTTCCCAACACGTCACAGTCTTGTTAAACCATGTCAGGGGGAGAGAGAGAGATGTGGTATAACCCCATCACTCAGTCATTATGCTGGTTTCCCAACACGTCACAGTCTTGTTAAACCATGTCAGGGGGGAGAGAGAGAGATGTGGTATAACCCCATCACTCAGTCATTATGCTGGTTTCCCAACACGTCACAGTCTTGTTAAACCATGTCAGGGGGAGAGAGAGATGTGGTATAACCCCATCACTCAGTCATTATGCTGGTTTCCCAACACGTCACAGTCTTGTTAAACCATGTCAGGGGGAGAGAGATGTGGTATAACCCCATCACTCAGTCATTATGCTGGTTACCCAACACGTCACAGTCTTGTTAAACCATGTCAGGGGAGAGAGAGAGATGTGGCATAACAGGAGAGAGAGAGATGTGGTATAACCCCATCACTCAGTCATTATGCTGGTTTCCCAACACGTCACAGTCTTGTTAAACCATGTCAGGGGGGAGAGAGAGAGATGTGGTATAACCCCATCACTCAGTCATTATGCTGGTTTCCCAACACGTCACAGTCTTGTTAAACAATGTCAGGGGAGAGAGAAATGTGGTATAACCCCATCACTCAGTCATTATGCTGGTTTCCCAACACGTCACAGTCTTGTTAAACCATGTCAGGGGGAGAGAGAGATGTGGTATAACCCCATCACTCAGTCATTATGCTGGTTTCCCAACACGTCACAGTCTTGTTAAACCATGTCAGGGGGAGAGAGAGATGTGGTATAACCCCATCACTCAGTCATTATGCTGGTTACCCAACACGTCACAGTCTTGTTAAACCATGTCAGGGGGAGAGAGAGATGTGGTATAACCCCATCACTCAGTCATTATGCTGGTTACCCAACACGTCACAGTCTTGTTAAACCATGTCAGGGGAGAGAGAGAGAGATGTGGTATAACCCCATCACTCAGTCATTATGCTGGTTTCCCAACACGTCACAGTCTTGTTAAACCATGTCAGGGGGGAGAGAGAATGTGGTATAACCCCATCACTCAGTCATTATGCTGGTTTCCCAACACGTCACAGTCTTGTTAAACAATGTCAGGGGAGAGAGAAATGTGGTATAACCCCATCACTCAGTCATTATGCTGGTTTCCCAACACGTCACAGTCTTGTTAAACACATGTCAGGGGAGAGAGAGATGTGGTATAACCCCATCACTCAGTCATTATGCTGGTTTCCCAACACGTCACAGTCTTGTTAAACCATGTCAGGGGAGAGAGAGAGATGTGGTATAACTCCATCACTCAGTCATTATGCTGGTTTCCCAACACGTCACAGTCTTGTTAAACCATGTCAGGGGGAGAGAGAGATAACTCCATCACTCAGTCATTATGCTGGTTTCCCAACACGTGTGGTATAACCCCATCACTCAGTCATTATGCTGGTTTCCCAACACGTCAGTCTTGTTAAACCATGTCAGGGGGGAGAGAGAGAGAGATGTGGTATAACCCCATCACTCAGTCATTATGCTGGTTACCCAACACGTCACAGTCTTGTTAAACCATGTCAGGGGAGAGAGAGAGATGTGGTATAACCCCATCACTCAGTCATTATGCTGGTTACCCAACACGTCACAGTCTTGTTAAACCATGTCAGGGGGAGAGAGAGAGATGTGGTATAACCCCATCACTCAGTCATTATGCTGGTTTCCCAACACGTCACAGTCTTGTTAAACCATGTCAGGGGGGATAGAGAGATGTGGTATAACCCCATCACTCAGTCATTATGCTGGTTTCCCAACACGTCACAGTCTTGTTAAACCATGTCAGGGGGAGAGAGAGAGAGATGTGGTATAACCCCATCACTCAGTCATTATGCTGGTTTCCCAACACGTCACAGTCTTGTTAAACCATGTCAGGGGGAGAGAGAGAGATGTGGTATAACCCCATCACTCAGTCATTATGCTGGTTACCCAACACATCACAGTCTTGTTAAACCATGTCAGGGGAGAGAGAGAGATGTGGTATAACCCCATCACTCAGTCATTATGCTGGTTTCCCAACACGTCACAGTCTTGTTAAACCATGTCAGGGGGAGAGAGAGAGAGATGTGGTATAACCCCATCACTCAGTCATTATGCTGGTTTCCCAACACGTCACAGTCTTGTTAAACAATGTCAGGGGAGAGAGAAATGTGGTATAACCCCATCACTCAGTCATTATGCTGGTTACCCAACACGTCACAGTCTTGTTAAACCATGTCAGGGGGAGAGAGAGATGTGGTATAACCCCATCACTCAGTCATTATGCTGGTTTCCCAACACGTCACAGTCTTGTTAAACCATGTCAGGGGGAGAGAGAGAGAGATGTGGTATAACCCCATCACTCAGTCATTATGCTGGTTTCCCAACACGTCACAGTCTTGTTAAACCATGTCAGGGGGAGAGAGAGAGATGTGGTATAACCCCATCACTCAGTCATTATGCTGGTTTCCCAACACGTCACAGTCTTGTTAAACCATGTCAGGGGAGAGAGAGAGATGTGGTATAACCCCATCACTCAGTCATTATGCTGGTTACCCAACACGTCACAGTCTTGTTAAACCATGTCAGGGGGAGAGAGAGATGTGGTATAACCCCATCACTCAGTCATTATGCTGGTTTCCCAACACGTCACAGTCTTGTTAAACCATGTCAGGGGGAGAGAGAGATGTGGTATAACCCCATCACTCAGTCATTATGCTGGTTTCCCAACACGTCACAGTCTTGTTAAACCATGTCAGGGGGGAGAGAGAGAGAGATGTGGTATAACCCCATCACTCAGTCATTATGCTGGTTACCCAACACGTCACAGTCTTGTTAAACCATGTCAGGGGGAGAGAGAGATGTGGTATAACCCCATCACTCAGTCATTATGCTGGTTACCCAACACGTCACAGTCTTGTTAAACCATGTCAGGGGGAGAGAGATGTGGTATAACCCCATCACTCAGTCATTATGCTGGTTACCCAACACGTCACAGTCTTGTTAAACCATGTCAGGGGAGAGAGAGATGTGTGGTATAACCCCATCACTCAGTCATTATGCTGGTTTCCCAACACGTCACAGTCTTGTTAAACCATGTCAGGGGGAGAGAGAGAGATGTGGTATAACCCCATCACTCAGTCATTATGCTGGTTACCCAACACGTCACAGTCTTGTTAAACCATGTCAGGGGGAGAGAGAGAGAGATTATGATGTGGTATAACCCCATCACTCAGTCATTATGCTGGTTACCCAACACATCACAGTCTTGTTAAACCATGTCAGGGGGGATAGAGAGAGATGTGGTATAACCCCATCACTCAGTCATTATGCTGGTTACCCAACACGTCACAGTCTTGTTAAACCATGTCAGGGGGAGAGAGAGATGTGGTATAACCCCATCACTCAGTCATTATGCTGGTTTCCCAACACGTCACAGTCTTGTTAAACCATGTCAGGGGAGGGAGAGCGAGTGAGAAAAAACAGTTCTACAGTGCCGTCAGAAAGTATTCACACCCCTTGACTTTTTCCACATTTTGTTGTGTTACAGACTGAATTTAAAATTGATTACATATAGATTTTTTGTTTTTCAAAATGTTTACAAATTAATAAAACATGAAAAGCTCAAATGTCTCGAGTCAATAAGTATTCAACCCTCTTTGGCAGGCCTACATAAGTTCAGGAGTTAAACATTGCTTAATAAGTCACATAATAAGTTGCATGGACTGCATGGAAGAATAGTGTTCATCTCTGTACCCAACACATACACTTATCTGTAAGGTCCCTCAGTCGAGCAGTGAATTTCAAACACAGATTCAACCACTAAGACCTTTGGAGGTTTTCCAATGCCTCGTAAAGGGCACCAATGGTAGATGGGTAAAACCCCCCAGACATTGAATATCCCTTTGAGCATGGTGAAGTTATTAATTAATGGCTGTGATAGGAGAAAACTGAGGTTGGACAAACATTGTATTTACTCCACAATACTAACCTAACTGGTATTGAGTGAAAAGAAGGAAGCCGGTAAAGAATAAACATTCTAAATCATGTTTGCCACAAGGCACTAAGGTAATACTGCAAAAAATGTGGCAAAGCAATTACCTTTTTGTCCCGAGTACAACGTGTTATGTTTGGGGCAAATCCAATAAAACACATTACTGAGTAACACACTCTATATTTTCAAGCGTAGTGGTGGCTGATCATGTAATCGGTATTCTTGCAATCGTTAAGGACTGGGGAGTTTTTCAGGATAAAAAAACAAATGGAATGGAGGACAGGCAAAATCCTCGAGGAATTCCTGATTCAGTCTGCTTTCCAAAAGACAATGGTAGATGAATTCACCTTTCAGCAGGACAATAACCGAAAACACAAGATCAAATCTACACTGGAGCTGCTTACCAGGAAGACAGTGAATGTTACGGAGTTTCCAAGTTACAGTTTTGACATAAATCTACTTGAAAATCTATGGCAAGACCTGAAAATGGTTGCCTAACAATGACCAACAACCAAATTGACAGACCTTGAAGAATTTATAAAATAAAAAATGGGAAAATGTTGCACAATCCAGGTGTGGAAAGCTCTTACAGAGACTTACTCAGAAAGACTCACAGCTGCAATTGTTTCTAAAGGTGCTTCTACAAAGTATTGACTCAGGGGTGTGAATACTTAGAGTTGAAGTCGGAAGTTTACATACACTTAGGTTGGAGTGGTTGAAAAACTAGTTTTAATGACTCTTGTTAACAAACTATAGTTTTGGCAAGTCGGTTAGGACATCTACTTTGTGCATGACACAAGTAATTCTTCCAACAATTGTTTACAGACATATTATTAACACTATTCCAGTGGGTCAGAAGTTTACATACACTAAGTAGACTGTGCCTTTAAACAGCTTGGATAATTACAGAAAATAATATCATGGCTTTAGAAGCTTCTGATGGGCTAATTGACATCATTTGAGTCAATTGGAGGTGTACCTGTGGATGTATTTCAAGGCCTACCTTAAAACTCACCTTAAAACTCAGTGCATCATGGGAAAACCAAAAGAAAACCAAAAGAAATCAGCCAAGACCTCAGAAAAAAATTATAGACCCCCAAAAGTCTGGTTCATCCTTGGAAGCAATTTCCAAACGCCTGAAGGTCCCACGTTCATCTGTACAAGTAATAGTACGCAGGTATAAACACCATGGGACCGCGCAGAGGTCATAGACCTCAGGAAGGTCACGCGTTCGGTCTCCTCGAGATGAATGAGCTTTGGTGCGAAAAGTGCAAATTAATCCCAGAACAACAGCAAAGGACTATGTGAAGATGCTGGAGGAAACAGGTACAAAAGTATCAATATCCACAGTAAAATGAGTCCTATATCGACATAACCTGATAGGCCACTCAGCAAGGAAGAAGCCACTGCTCCAAAACCGCCATAAAAAAAGCCAGACTACGGTTTGCAAATGCACATGGGGACAAAGATCGTACCTTTAGGAGAAATGTCCTTTGGTCTGATGAAACAAAAATAGAACAGTTTGGCCATAATGACCATCGTTATGTTTGGAGGAAAAAGGGGGAGGCTTGCAAGCCGAAGAACACCATCCCAACCGTGTAGCACGGGGGTGGCAGCATCATGTTGTGGGGGTTCTTTGCTGCAGGAGGGACTGGTGCACTTCACAAAATAGATGGCATCATGAGGATGGAAAATATGTGGATATATAGAAAACAACATCTCAAGACATCGTCGCAAATAGGTCTTCCAAATGGACAATGACCCCAAACATACTTACAAAGTTGTGGCAAAATGGTTTAAGGACAACAAAGTCAAGGTATTGAAGTGGCCATCACAAAGCCCTGACCTCAATCCCATAGAAAATTTGTGGGCAGAACTGAAAAAGTGTGTGCGAGCAAGGAGGCCTACAAACCTCCTCTGTCAGGAGGAATGGGCCAAAATTCACCCAACTTATTGTGGGAAGCTTGTGGAAGTCTACCCGAAACGTTTGACCCAAGTTAAACAATTTAAAGGCAATGCTACCAAATACTAATTGAATGTATGCAAACTTCTGACCCACTGGGAATGTGATGAAAGAAATAAAAGCTGAAATAAATAATTCTCTCTACTGTTATTCTGACATTTCACATTCTTAATATAAAGAAGTTATCCTTACTGACCTAAGTCAGATAATTTTTACTTGGATTAAATGCCAGGAATTGTGAAAATCTGAGTTTAAATGTATTTGGATAAGGTGTATGTAAACCTCCGACTTCAACTATCTGTAAATTCGATATTTCTATATTTGATTGTCAATACATTTACAAATATTCCTAAAAACATGTTTTCACTTTGTCACTACGGGGTATTGTGTGAAGATGGGTGAGAAAAACACATTTTGGGGGGAATAAGTCAAGGGGTATGAATACTTTCTGAAAACACTGCATATTATGAGCAGCATGAAGCTGATGTTTGAGAGAAATGGGGAGGCTGAGGTGCTTGATGTCAGAGGATATGTTAGTGATGGAGAGGGGGATGACGAGGAGAAGAGGCTCTTATTGTGTCCCTGAGTACACGTGTACTGTACAGATTCACTAAGGAGGTCATGCACCCACACACACACACACACACACACACACACACACACACACACACACACCCACACACACACCCCTGCTTCTGCACAGTAGCAACCTGTCTGTATAGCTGTGACTTCATCAATAAATGCATGAGGGGAAAGAATAGCAGTAACCTCAAGGTCAGAGTATAGAGTACTCAGAACCCAGACAGAGGGGGGGGACAGACGGTGGCTTGCTGTTCAATCATTAAAACCGCACAACAGGTCAAATCTCCAATAGTCTGCACACCTGTCTGTCTGTGAGGAGCTGGAGTAAAGCTGTCTGTCAAACAGGACTAGGAGCTCAGGTGCATCCTGTTTCCATTGATCATCCTTGAGATGTTTCTACAACTTGATTGGAGTCCACCTGTGGTAAATTCAATTGATTGGACATGACTTCGAAAGGCACACAGCTGTCTATATAAGGTCCCACAGTTGACAGAGCATGTCAGAGCAAAAACCAAGCCATGAGGTCGAAGAAATTGTCCGTAGAACTCAGACAGAATTGTGTTGAGGCGCAGATCTGGGGAAGGGAAACAAAACATTTCTTCAGCATTGAAGGTCCCCAATAACACAGTAGCCGCCATCATTCTTAAATGGAAGACGTTTGGAACCACCAAGACTCTTCCTAGAGCTGGTCGTACGGCCAAACTAAGCAATCGGGGGAGAAGGGCCTTGGTCGGGCAGGTGACAAGGAACTCGATGGTCACTCTGACAGAGTTCTAGAGTTCCTCTGTGGAGATGGGAGAACCTTCCAGAAGGACAGCCATCTCTGCAGCACTCCACCAATCAGACGGAAGCCACTCCTCAGTAAAAGGCCCGCTTTGAGTTTGCCAAATATGAAACCAAGATTGAACTCTTCGGCATGAATGCCAAGCGATACGTCTGGAAGAAACCTGGCACCATCACTATGGTGAAGCATGGTGGTGGCAGCATCATGCTGTGGGTATGTTTTTCAGCTGCATGGACTGGAAGACCAGTCAGGATCGAGGAAAAGATGAACGGAGCAAAGTACAGAGAGATCCTTGATGAAAACCTGCTCCAGAGCACTCAGGTCCTCAGACTGGGGGTGAAGGTTCACCTTCAAGCAGGACAATAACCCTAAGCACCCAGCCAAGACAAACAGGAGTGGACTCGGGACAAGTCTCTGATGCTCCCCATCCAACCTGACAGAGCTTGAGAGAATCTGCAGAGAAGAATGGGAGAAACTACCCCAAAAAAGGTGTGCCAAGCGTCATACCCAAGAAGACTCAATGCTTTAATCGCTGCAAAAAGTGCTTCAACAAAGTACTGAGTAAATTGTCTGAATACTTTTATTTTTTTCTTTTATTTAACCAGGCAAGTCAGTTAAGAACAAATTCTTATTTTCAATGACAGCCTAGGAACAGTGGGTTAACTGCCTGTTCAGGGGCAGAACGACAGATTTGTACTTTGTCAGCTCGGGGATTTGAACTTGCAACCTTCCGGTTATTAGTCCAACATTCTAACCACTAGGCTACCCTGCCTCCCCATATACTTATGAATGTAATTCACAAACATTTCTAAAAACCTGTTTATGCTTTGTCATTATGAGGTATTGTTTGTAGATTGATTTAATACATTTTAGAATAAGGCTGCAACGTAACAAAACGTGAAAAAGGTCAAGGGGTGTGAATACGTTCCCGAAGGCACTGTATATTGGGTGTGAATACGTTCCCGAAGGCACTGTATATTGTTAATGACTGTGTTGATAAAGAGCTCAGATATGATTACATAGCCCAGACTGACTGTACTAGGAAATACAAATAAAGAAGGCTCATTATGGTTAAACTCACCCCATCGTGAACCAAAGCCTTCCACGTGTGCTCCAGTTTCTTTATTAACCTGGAGCCGGAAAGAGAAACAACACTTCAAACGTTTGGTATTAAAAATCGATTAACCCGTCAGAGTCTAAGTCGGAGCAGGGGTGGGGGTACTACTAAGCTATATGGAATTGTTTTAAGAAGGTCATACCAAGGATCATTTTGCTATTTGATTTTGAATGTTTAGACCCTTTGAAGTATCAAAAAAATATATACAAAAATTATTTGATGAAAATGTTTATTTGGCCTTACTGCTATTAGCCCGTAGAAATGCATTGAATAACACATTCACTACATGGAACAACAGATAGTCCCCCCCAAAAAACATCTAAAGGAAATGTGTTCTGAAGTGTCTGTCCAATATCTGAGACATGTATTGAACCCCTTATTTTTGTCACTAAATAGTCTCCATATATACTTCCATAAATGTTTGGGATTTTTCGATGTTTGTATTATGCTAATTACATTTTCACGGGGGCGCAGACATTGACCTTAGGGGGTTAAGGTCACAGAGACAAATATAAACAGGCTACAGGCTGTTGCTTTATATGCTGATGGAGGCTGAATATTTGATCATCTTATGATGCTGGCAGGCTGATTCTACAAGACAGATAGTGACTGAATGAGTTATAATATAGTTACCTGGGTCACATTTATTATGCACCAAAGATAAAAAAAAATATACTGCTACAGATAGGGACTACCCGAACTTGTCCAATAAGAAACGTTTGTTTTAGTTTCCGTTCCAAAACATTTTGCTACAATGTGACCTAATGAACACGATTCTGTATGATATTTGTGAATACCTGTACGATTGCAGGATGTCGATGATTCCGATGTAGAGGAGTAGACGCTCTCCTTTCCCATTGACTGCTGGGATGCCGCCCATCCTACAGACAAACATGAAGAGAGTCAGATACAAAGAGTGGCACTGACAAACAGAGAGGGTAGAGAGAGCTACAAGGAGACAGCTAGCAACACTCAAACACCCCAGCCGGTCACAGGTCAGTCACTCACGTGTCGTCAGTGTCGATAGACTCTCCGCAGGCGGCCCCTCCCTGGATGGACTCCATGGCGGTGGAGTAGAGGGCCTTCTGGGCCACGGGCCTCTTCTCATCCTTCTCTCCTCCTTCCATCTGCTGCTCCCGCTCTGCCTGGTCGATGTTATGGACCCCCAGCAGCAAGCTGTAGTCCATGATCTTAAAGCTCTCCAGCACCTGGAAATAGACACAGATAAATAGGTTTCAGTTATAGGACTGTGCCAGGCCTATGAGCCCTATGATTGGTCGACACGTCAATGGGATCCTCCTCAATTATCTTTTCTATTACAAATGGGGGTATTAAAAAGTTAACCTGTACTGCAGCGTAGTATAAAACATTTGCTTCACAGGGGATGTAACTGCACAGTCAGGGGCATATTTCAGAAATATATTTAATTAATAACTTGCTGCTCGACGTCAAAGGAATTGACAATATTAATAATATACCTTGCTGCAGCAAGTAGTGTTTTTAGTGCCCTCAACTGTAGATGCGAAGTTAAAAATTATGTCAATGTGTAATTTAAACCCTGATAGCAATGGGTCCTAAACCTGGCTTGTTTTCCTCACCAGACAGTCTCTCTGCAGTGTCTTGACCAGAGCGCTGTACATATCCTGGTCCAGCATCAGGCCATCCTGCAGGTCCTGCATGAAGTCCAGGTCTTTGAAGGTGGGCTTGGCCTTCTGTCTCTCCTTCTTGGAGGCACAGCGTTTGTACGTGGAGCCCTTCAGGTCAAACTTGAGGTGCATGCGGACGGCGCGCGGTAGGACGTTGTTCATGACCACCATGCGGATGTTCTTACCGCCAGACTGGATGCAGTACAGGCCGAAGAACTTGGGGAGCAGGGTACGAGGGTTCTGGTTGAGGTTCTGGAGAGAGGGAGGAAAAGAGAGAAAGATGCAGTAAGAAAAAGACCAACATTACCAAGAGCACAGGATAGTTTTGAAGAAAACAGTCCATGATTTGGTACCTTTCATTTTAACCCTGGTAATTAGGTAACCTGCTCTTTAAAATAGATGTGCCTGCAATGTTTGTGAGCTATGTGAGCCACAGTTTTTTTAATGGTTTTAACTTGATTTGGAAAGGCAATACATACAATCATTTTGAACAGTTTTTATCTCAGTCTTTGTTTTTAAGCCTTTTTAAATGGATATTTCAGGATTTTGGCAATGAGGCCCTTTATCTACTTCCCTAGAGTCCGATTAACTCATGGTTACAAATGTTATTTAACCTTTATTTACCCCGTTCCGCTAGCGGAACCCCTCGCCAACAGCCAATGAAATTGCAGGGTGCCAAATACAAATCAACAGAAATCTCATAAATCAAATTTCTCAAACATACAAGTATGCAAGTACTTTAGATACTCTTCTCCTTAATGCAACCGCTGTGTCAGATTTCAAAAAACCTGTCAGAAAAAGCATAATCTGAGGCGCTCAGAGCCCAAACCAGCCAGATAAATATCCACCATGTTGGGAAGTCAACATTATTCATAAATAGCATTATAAATATTCAATTAACTTTGATGATCTTCATCAGAATGCACTCCCAGGAATCGCAGATCCACAATAAATGCTTGTTTTGTTCGATAATGTCCATCATTTATGTCCATTTATATCCAATAGCTTCTTTTGTTAGGGCGTTTGGTAAACAAATCCAAAAGCGCGATCTGGTCCATTCGGACGAAACGTACAAAAAGTTATATTACAGGTCGAAGAAACTTGTCAAACTAAGTATAGAATCAATCTTTAGGATGTTTTTATCATAAAAGTTCAATAATGTTCCAACCAAATAAGTCCATTGTCTGTAGAAAAGCAATAGAACGAGAGCTACCTCTCAAGTGAAAGCGTGTTACTGAGAACGAGGCTGTAGGCAGACCCCTTAGTCAAACAGCTCCCATCAGGCCCCCCTTCACATGAGCAGCCTGTGGAAGCCCTAGGAAGTGCAAAATAACCCATATCCCACTGTGTATTTAATAGGGGCGAGTTCAAAAACTACAAACCTCAGATTTCCCACTTCCTGTTTGGATTTTTTTCTCAGGTTTTTGCCTGGCATATGAGTTCTGTTATACTCACAGACATCATTCAAACCGTTTTAGAGACTTCAGAGGGTTTTCTATCCAATACTACTAATAATATTCATATATTAGCATCTGGGACTGAGTAGGAGGCAGTTCACTCTGGGCACGCTATTCATCCAAAAGTGAAAATGCTGCCCCCTATCCCAAATTAAGAACAAAATCTAATTTTACAATGACGGTCTACCCCGGCCGAACCCTAACAACGCTGGGCCAATTGTGCGCCGCCCTATGGGACTCCCAATCACAGCCGGTTGTGATACAGCCAGGGATTAAACCAGGATTTGTGGTGACGCCTCTAGCACTGAGATGCAGTGCCTTTGACCACTGCGCCACTTGGGAGTTATGTCTCTGTGTCTAGTTTCAAGGATGTAATGACTGGAAGTCTATGGGTATCTACTAGCATGCTACCTAGCAGATACTTTCAGTCATTGCGCTGACGCTAGTTAGCAACTTCATACTGCACGCAGAAACATAAAAATGACATCCTCATTGCCAAAATCCCAAAGTATCCATTTAGGTGGTTGAGTAAGGCCAGCCCCATCACAGTACCACATGATTCCTCAAGACCAAACCAACCTCACCCCTGCAAAATATTCACAACACAAGAGTAGCCAAAAAATACCAAAAGCAGTAACGCAAAGTACGAGACGTTTAAACTAACCTAATTCACAATTTCGTAAAACTATCTCCATTTCATCACTCTGCTTTAAATATTTAAGTAGTCAACCCAAATAAGTGAGGTTAGCCAAGCAACACACATTCCTTAAACATTAAAAGTAATGACAGAATCCCATTAAAGTTATTACCAGGAGCCAGCTTCTTATCCACTCAAAGAGTGCAACTCCTGGCAGACACACAGAGAGAGAGAGAGGAAGGAGAGAGACGGGAAGAGACAGAGAGAGAGACAGAGGAAGGAGGGGGCCGGAGGGGTCACAGGGCTCCAACAGCAAGCTATAAGGCCTTCAGGCTTTTAGGCCACAACCAGTGATCTTCACAACAGAGACAGACTGGGGGCATGAGACCAAGAGAGCGAGAGACGGAAAGAAACAGAGGGAGTGAATTCCCATCATCCAGCAACACATGCCCCCTCTGTCCCTGAGTGGAGGGAACAGCGCTGACAAGTCAACAAGAGAGAGTCACATGAGAGAGAAAGCAGGGGATGAAAGAGGGGGATAGAGAGTAGAGGTCGATCGATTAATAGGAATGGCCAATTTAATTAGGGCCGATTTCAAGTTTTCATAATAATCAGTAATCTGCATTTTTGGACACTGATTATGGCTGATTACATTGCACTCCACAAGGAGACTGCGTGGCAGGCTGACTACCTGTTATGAGAGTGCAGCAAGGAGCCAAGGTAAGGTGCTAGCTAGCATTAAACATATCTTATTAAAAACAATCAATCTTAACATAATCATTAGTTAACTACACATGGTTGATGATATTATTGGTTTATCTAGCTTGTCCTGCATTGCAAATAATCGATGCGGTGCCTGTTAATTTATCATTGAATCACAGCCTACTGAATCACAGCCAAACGGGTGATTTAACAAGCACATTCGTGAAAAAAGCACTGCCGTTGCACCAATGTGTACCTAACCATAAACATCAATGCCTTTCTTAAAATCAATACACAAGTATATATTTTTAAACCTGCATATTTAGTTAATGTTGCCTGCTAACATGAATTTCTTTTAACTAGGGAAATTGTGTCACTTATCTTGCGTTCTGTCCAACAGAGTCAGGGTATATGCAGCAGTTTGGGTCGCCCGGCTCGTTGCGAACTGTGTGAAGACCATTTCTTCCTAACAAAGACCGTAATTAATTTGCCAGAATTTTACGTAATTATGACATAACATTGAAGGTTGTGCAATGTAACAGGAATATTTAGACTTAGGGATGCCACCCGTTAAATAAAATACGGAACGGTTCCGTATTCCACTGAAATAATAAATGTTGTTTTCGAAATGATAGTTTCCGGATTTGACCATATTAATGACCTAAGGCTCGTATTTCTGTGTGTTATTATATTATAATGAAGTCTATGATTTGATAGAGCAGTCTGACTGAGCGGTGGTAGGCAGCAGCAGGCTCGTAAGCATTCATTCAAACAGCACTTTCGTGCGTTTGCCAGCAGCTCTTCGCTGTGCTTCAAGCACTGCGCTGTTTACGACTTCAAGCCTATCAACTCCTGAGATTAGTCTGACAATACTAAAGTACCTATTAGAACATCCAAAAGTCAAAGGTATATGAAATACAAATGGTATAGAGAGAAATAGTCCTATAGTAACTACAACCTAAAACTTCTTACCTGGGAATATTGAAGACTCATGTTAAAAGAAACCACCAGCTTTCATATGTTCTGAGCAAGGAACTTAAAAGTTAGCTTTTTTACATGGAACATATTGCACTTTTACTTTCTTCTCCAACACTTTGTTTTTGCATTATTTAAACCAAATTTAACATGTTTCATTATTTATTTGTGTCACGACTTCTGCCGAAGTCGTTGCCTCTCCTTGTTCGGGCGGTGCTCGGCTTCCGACGTCACCGGTCTTCTAGCCATCATTGATCCATTTTTCATTTTCCATTGGTTTTGTCTTGTTTTCAATCCCATTCATTACCTGTTGTGTATTTAACCCTCTGTTTCCCCTCATGTCTTTGTCAGAGATTGTTCTATTGTCAGTGTAGTTGCTTGTTGTATAGGTGCGCGACGGGTCTTCGTACCCATATTTATTTTATTATTCATTTGTCTATTTAGTGTTATGGAGCATGTTACTTGGACTTTATTAAAAGACTCCATTTTACACACCTCGTTTGACTCTCCTGCACCTGACATCCCTGCCACCTATACACATATGCCTGACAATTTGAGACTAAATTGATTTATTGATGTATTATATTAAGTTAAAATAAGTGTTAATTCAGCATTAATCGGCATCGGCTTCTTTTAGTCCTGCAATAATCGGCATCGGCTTCTTTTAGTCCTGCAATAATCGGCATCGGCTTCTTTTAGTCCTGCAATAGTCGGCATCTTTTAGTCCTCCAATAATCGGCATCGGCTTCTTTTAGTCCTCCAATAATCGGCATCGGCTTCTTTTAGTCTTCCAATAATCGGCATCGGCTTCTTTTAGTCCTCCAATAATCGGCATCGGCTTCTTTTAGTCCTCCAATAATCGGCATCGGCTTCTTTTAGTCCTCCAATAATCGGTATCGGCTTCTTTTAGTCCTCCAATAAATCGGCATCGGCTTCTTTTAGTCCTCCAATAATCGGTATCGGCTTCTTTTAGTCCTCCAATAATCGGTATCGGTATTTAAAAATCATAATCGGTCGACCTCTAATAGAGGGGGAGAGAAAGATGTGAGGGTGAGAAAGAGATGTGAGAGGGAGAGAAAAAGAAAGATGTGAGAGGGTGAGAGAGAGTAAGAGATGTGAGAGGGTGAGAGAGTAAGAGATGTGAGAGGGTGAGAGAGAGTAAGAGATGTGAGAGGGAGAGAAAAAGAAAGATGTGAGAGGGAGAGAAAAAGAAAGATGTGAGAGGGAGAGAAAAAGAAAGATGTGAGAGGGAGAGAAAAAGAAAGATGTGAGAGGGAGAGAAAAAGAAAGATGTGAGAGGGAGAGAAAAAGACAGATGTGAGAGGGAGAGAAAAAGACAGATGTGAGAGGGAGAGAAAAAGACAGATGTGAGAGGGAGAGAAAAAGACAGATGTGAGAGGGTGAGAGAGAGTAAGAGATGTGAGAGGGAGAGAAAAAGAAAGATGTGAGGGAGAGAAAAAGAAAGAGATGATTTGGTGAGAGGGTAAGAGATGTGAGAGGGAGAGAAAAAGAAAGATATGAGAGGAAGAGAAAAAGAAAGAGATGAGAGGGTGAGAGAGAGTAAGATGTGAGAGGGTGAGAGAGTGTAAGAGATTCCAAATTCCACATTCCAAAAAAATGTTTTAAAAAAATATATACAAATAAGGTCATTTTAAAGCATGCAATAAAAGAGTGGTGTACTGGGATGTGAGAGGGAGAGAGAGAGTAAGAGCAAGTGAAAGCATGACAGAGAATCGAGCTTGGCATTGCTGATTACAAAAGTATGGGGGGAAAACAGGCATGTAGAATGATGCCATGAGAGAGTGGAAAACAAGTGTGAGGGGGTGGCACTGACGTTTGTTACATCACCATGTTTTACATCAGGCCCCCAGCCCAACCCAGTCCTGTCAGCAGACGTGTAGAGCTGTTCTACTGCCTCTCTGTGTGTGCCTGCCTGTCTCCGCTATGTGTCTCAGTCTTAGTCTCAGTCTGCTATGGCCTCTGGCCACAGTGAACCCGCATGGCTCACAATCCCTCATGGCTCATTAGCATGCACACCTAACACCCATTGGAATCGTGTAACTGCAATGGTCTGGAGCCAAAATGGTGGAAAAGGTCAGTGTAAATGTCTTCCTGTTGTCATATACTAATGCTTGAGGGCATTTCCCTTCAAACGTGGGTAAATTCCTGCTCGGTTTCCATGCCTGTTAGTACATGAATATACATAAGCTTATCCCCACGGAAAATAGAAATCTAAAATAGAAACATGGACATACACTAGTACCTGGTCGGACCTGCTTTGCCTCCAGAACAGCCTGAACTTTGCTCAATTGGTATCAAGGGACTTAACGTGTGCCAGGAAAACATTCCCAACACCATTACACCACCAGCCTGTACTGTACTGTTGACAGCAGGCAGCATGCGGCCATGGACCCACGCTGTTTATGCCAAATCCGGACTCTGCCATCAGCATGACGCAACAGGAACAGGGATTCATCAGGAAATGTTTTTCCACTCCTCAATTGTCCAGTGGAGCCACTTCTTGTTTTTAGCTGATAGGAGTGGAACCCGTGTGGTCATCTGCTGCAATAGCCAATACGTGACAAGGACCGACGAGATGTGCGATTCATCAGAAAAGATTGCCTCTTGTGAGTGAGTGGAACGATGCAGTGTGTGTGTGTGTGTGTGTGTGTGTGTGTGTGTGTGGGGGGGGGGGGGGGGTCATATCTCACCATGTAGTAGCCAGGCAGCAGCTTCTGTAGAAACTCGGCCTCCTTGTGCATAACGGTCTTGATGATGAACTCATCGTCCTTGGTCAGGTAGAACACAGAGCCACTGGCCCCGGGGTTGGACAACTCAATCAGGGGCTCGTTACACAGGGAATACTGCAGACACACAGACACATACACTTTGACTGCATCAGGTAGAACACAGAGCCACTGGCCCCGGGGTTGGACAACTCAATCAGGGGCTCGCTACACAGGGAATACTGCAGACACACAGACACATACACTTTGACTGCATCATTTTTGCAGATTGAAACATACACAGGTACAAACATGCACTCTGACAAGTATACATACACAGAGACACACATCACACACACTAATCGGAGGTATGTGTGTGCTGTGGAGCTTCTCGACTGCTGCCCACTCAGGGAGGAGCGGTGACTCACCCTGTCTCCTCCTCTCCACCAGACCTCCTCTCCACCAGATCTCGTCTAGCCTAACCATCTCTACCCATCCTTCTTATACCTTCCCCCTCTCCTCAACCCAACCCTTCTGTGGCCCTCCTCATCTCTGCATACCGTTTCTCCTCTCACCCTCCCTATTCTGTTCTTCTTCCTGCCTAATATCTCTATTCATCCACATAGTATTTCTTTGCTCATCTCTCCCTCTCCCAAAATCTCCTCATTCTCTCCAACCCTCTCTGCCCCTCCTGTCTCTCCTGATTCTCTTCCCAGTCTCTCTCCAGGCGTGCCGGGGTGCCTGCCTGTCTGGTGGGGGAGATCACACTCCCAGTCAGGGTGCTACAGAGCCTGCTGTGCAGCTCACTGATGTCAGCAGGCCTGGACTGAGAGGGAGGGAGTGGGCAGCAGGCTGTGGGATAGAGGGCCACACACACCACACAGTGACAGATTGTATTTTTTCAGTGCTTTTAACCAACTGAAATTATACATTGTCAGATTGAAAACAAATAACTTTTGGGGGTTAGATATGAAGCTTTTAATTGTTTCACCACAATCCATCACCCTCTGAAATGCACAGCCTGATGAATCATCCCTTCTTGCAGGCGTATCCCAATCAGACAGTGTGGGGAATAGGGGATGACAAGAGGGGAAGATGAGAGCAGGGAGAGAGAGAGCACAAGAGAGAGGAAGGAGAGTGAAAATGAGAGAGAGAAAGAAGGGGAGAGGGGAAAGAGAGAAATAAATAAACAGAGAAAGATGAGAATGGAGGAAGGGAGAAAGAGTGAAGAGAAAGAGAGAGAGACAGTGAGGCAGGAAGGAAGGAAGGGAGAGCAAGACCCTGAGTGCAGAGAGCTTGAGCTCCAGGCACTGTGATTAATCACTGAGGCAGGAACACTGCACACACACCCAGGGCCACAAACACACACACACACACACACACACACACACACACTAAATGCAGACCCTCCGAGGGAGACAGACACCGAATACACACAGGAGCATGACAGCATCCTAAAAACACAGGCAGTTGTATAATCATATCGTCTAGAAGGCAGGAGGGGCATGTTCACAGACGAACACACACAGCCAGTCAGGCAAGACTGAAACAACGTGACAAGGGCCATGAGGGATGACGCTGTGCCTGTCAAACTCACACACACACTGAGTGCATTATTATGGCATATCGAAACACACACAAGGACATGTATGTATCCTACTCCGACAATTATACATACACAGAGACACGGCGCACACACACACACACACACACACACAATAATCAGAGGTACAGTGCAGTCAGAGAGTAGTCAGACCCTTGACATCATCTACATTTTGTTACGTTACAGCCTTATTCTGAAATGGATTAAAGAAAACAATTTCCTCAGGAATCTACACACAATCGCCCTTAATGACAAAGTGAAAACAGGTTTTTAGACATTTTTGTAAATGTATATAAACAAAAACCAGAAATACCTTATTTACATAAGTATTCAGACCCTTTGCTATGAGACTCGAAACTGAGCTCAGGTGTATCCTGTTTCCATTGATCATCCTTGAGATGTTTCTACAACTTGATTGGAGTCCAACTGTGGTAAATTCAATTGATTGGACATGATTTGGAAAGGCACACACCTGCCTATACAAGGTTCCAAAGTTGACAGCACATGTCAGAGCAAAAACCAAGTCATGAGATCAAAAATAATTGTCCGTAGAGCACTGAGACAGGATTGTGTCAAGGCACAGATTTGATTTATTTATTTAATTTAACTAGGCAAGTCTGTTAAGAACAGATTCTTATTTACAATGCCGGCCAACCGCGGCCAAATCCGGATGATGCTGGGCCAATTGTGCGCCGCCCTATGGGACTTCCAATCACGGCCGGATGTGATGCAACCTGGATTCAAACCAGGGACTGCAGTGACGCCTCTTGCACGGAGATGCAGTGCCTTAGACAGCTGCGCCACTCGGGAGCCCCAGATCTGGGGAAGGGTACCAAAACATTTCTGCAGCATCAAACTTCCCTAAGAACACAAAGGCCTCTATCATTCTTAAATTGAAGAAGTTTGGAACCACCAAGATTCTTCCTTGAGCTCGCCGCCCGGTCAAACTGAGCAATCAGGGGAGAAGGGCCTTGGTCAGGGAGGTGACCAAGAACCCGATGGTCACTTTGACAGAGCTCTAGAGTTCCTCTGTGGAGATGGGAGAACCTTCCAGAAGGACAACCATCTCTGCAGCACTCCACCAATTAGGCTTTTATGTAGTGGCTAGAAGGAAGCCACTCTTCATTAAAAGGCACCTAAAGACTCTCAGACCATGAATAGCAAAATTCTCTGGTCTGATGAAACCAAGGTTGAACTCTATGGCCTGAATGTCTAGCATCATGTCTGGAGGAAACCTGGCACCATCCCTATGGTGAAGCATGATGGAGGCAGCATCATGCTATGGGGATGTTTGGACTGGGAGACGAGTCAGGATTGAGGCAAAGATGTACAGATAGATCCTTGATGAAAACCTGCTCCAGAGCGCTCAGGACTTCAGACTGGGGGCGAAGGTTCACCTTCAAACAGGACAACGACCCTAAGCACACAGCCAAGACAACACAGGAGCGGCTTCGGGACAAATCTCTGAATGTCCTTGAGTGGCCCAGCCAGAGCTTGGACTTGAACCTGATTTAACATCTCTGGAGAGACCTGGAAATAGCTGTGCAGCAACGCTCCACATCCAACCTGACAAACCTTGAGAGGATCTGCAGAGAAGAATGGGAGAAACTCCCAAAATACAGGTGTGCCAAGCTTGTAGCGTCATACCCAAGAAGACTCGAGGCTGTAATTGCTGCCAAATGTACTTCAACAATGTACTGAGTAAAGGGTCTGAATACTTATGTAAAAGTGATATTTCAGTTTAATTTAAAAAAAATTTTTTAGCAAACATTTCTAAAAAAAACAGTTTTTGCTTCGTCATCATTATTAATACATTTTATAATAAGGTTGCAACCTAACAAAATGTGGAAAAAGTAAAGGGGTCTGGATACATTCCGAATGCACTGTATGTGTGTGCTGTGGAGCTTCTAGACTGCTGCCCACTCAGGGAGGAGCGGTGACTCACCCTGTCTCCTCCTCTCCACCAGACCTCCTCTGGCCTAACCATCTCTACCCATCCTTCTTATACCTTCCCCCTCTCCTCAACCCAACCCTTCTGTGGCCCTCTTCATCTCTGCATACTGTTTCTCCTCTCACCCTCCCTATTCTGTTCTTCTTCCTGCCTAATATCTCTATTCATCCACATAGTATTTCTTTGCTCATCTCTCCCTCTCCCAAAATCTCCTCATTCTCTCCAACCCTCCCTGTCTCTCATTCTCTCCAACCCTCCCTGTCCCTCCCTCCCGATCATCTAATATGTTAACGTCATGCAATGTTTTCATGTCTGTTGTCATGGTTTAAAAATGTTAGATTTCCCTATTCTTACCAGGTAGTCATCGGGCCTGATCCCAAAGAGCTCCCTGAAGTAGCGGAAGGCCACGGGAGCGTACGTCTTAAAGCGGAAGTCTGGGAAGTGGTGGGCTGGAGTCAGGTTGCTGCCTTCACTGGATGGGGGAGAAGGGGAGAAAGGCCTTTAGATACGGGACAACTATGTATGAACTAAGGAACTATTCTAGTGTAAATATATGAATATATATTGCTTTCTATCAAAATAACATGTCCAGGATCAGGGATGTGATCGGTCTGAGGCCTGGATGATGTGACTGTCTCGTTCTAATGATTTCACAATGTTATGTACTGCCCTGATGGTGTGGTTAGCAATTAACTACTGCAGTACATATCTTTTCTATGAATATACTGTCAATATACACCATTCACATACATATATATTTATATTCCGGACTCTGACATTGCTCATTCATATTATGTCTTAATTTCTTGTTATGTGTTTTACTTTTGGATTATGTGTGTATTGTTATTGTATTGCTAAATATTACTGCACTGTTGGAGCTAGAAACATAAGCATTTCACCGCACTGGCGATAACATCTGCAGAACTGTGTACACGACCAATAAACTTTGATCTGATCTGATTTAGTTACCTGGGAAAGAAGACGCTCTCCACCACATAGAAGTCCTGCATGAGGACGTCTCTCTCAGGCTTGGAGCTCAGGTTGCCCACTGTGTAGCCGATGCCCAGCTGGATGGCACCTTTCAGGGCAGACGACGTGGTCTGGGGGAGAGGAGACAGACAGTAGGGGTTAGTGGAGATAAAACTACTCTGAGCTTGGTGGACAGACGGTGGACAGACGTTAAGAGCATTGGGTCAGAAGCCAAAATGTTGCTGGTTCAAATCCCTGAGTCGACTAGGTGACGTGCCATTGAGTAAGGCACTTAACCCTAATTGTTCTCTAAGTCACACTTTGGATAAGAGTGTCTGTTAAATGACGTAATGTAAACATACAGCGTGCAGGCTTTCACGGTTCTCTTCCCTACTTTGCTTGCTCACAGCTGTAGCCTAATTATGCATACAGGACCATTACCAGGTGAGTTTTCTTGTGCCAGTGTCTTGGCTTGCTTGCTCTTGTGGGAGGTTGGCATTTCAAGGCGCAGGTACTATATGTTATTACTCTGTAATTGATTGACTAATTGAATCAGGGGAGATGCTGCCTACCTTCTTGTAGGTGGTCTCTCCAGACGCATCCACTCCCCTGTGGCCCATCCTCTTCCCCTGGCCTGGGAGGCCTGAGACACCAGGCAGCTGTTGGCCAGAGGATGGAGCAGAGTGATTAAGACACAGATTTAGATTTTTACTCACTTCTATGGGGTGAAAACACTAACACCACCTGATGCCTAGCTATGGGCCAGGTTTATCAAGCGTTTGCAGTGCCTGTGGGAAGTTTGCACCTGTTCTTTCCAATAGGGAACAACACATAAAAGGATGAATGAAAGGTAAACTGAATATCAATAGAAGAACGAGGACACAGGGGTCAGTTTCATGTTTTTTTTAGCTTTGATTTCGTTTGTCTTCTATTCCCGTGATAATTACAGATGCAAACTCAACACAGGTGCTACCGCTTAGTAAATATGGCACTAAAAAGCCTTGTGAGTGAACTGAGTCTCCCCCTCATGCCCATTTTCTAACCCCTCCCAGATTACACAGACAAACTGACAGGGGGCACTTCTCATCACAGGGCAGAGTGTAAAATGAAAGGGGCTTATAACACAGCACATGACCGGGGCAGTACCTAATATATGACCGGGGCAGTACCTATGAAGATTCCCACACTGCCCGCGAGCATACTGAAGCCTCTATATGAAGTGTAGTAGTAGAGAGATCACACAGCATAAGGAGTGCAGGCAGGGGGATGAAAGTAGCAGGAGATGGTGTGTGTAGCAGAACACAGACATTAGGACGGGGGTTTAAATAGAGGGCATGCCAGTCAGCTGTATTTCACAGTCATATGGGCTCAATACAAGTAAAGGTGAGTACATTACCTCAGTGATGTGTGCTTTTCTAGCAGAAAAATCTGAAAGAGAGAGAGACCGAGAGAGACAGAGACACAAAGAGAAAGAGAGAGCATTAGACCTATGAGTGATTCCATTAGTTCACATAATCAGTGTTCGAAGGAACAAAGAGGAATCCCATAGGATACACATTATGTAATAACAGTGTCAAATAACAAATGGGGGGCAGGTAGTGGAAGGAATGGTTACCAAATCAATATACCATCCATATTCTTCCTGGTAGTCTAGTCAGTACCATCTATCCCCAGCCTAGCATTTCATAAAGCCATGTGATGTGAAAACAGTGCCACATAAACAAAGGAATGGATCAGTGAGCTCTGCTGTCCTGTTCTCTTCAGCCAGCCTCAAATAGATCCATAATTGTAGCTAATTTCTCAACTCACTTAACATAATGAAGGAGTAGACTAAGAGGGGAGCGTAGACAGAGCAACACACTGCTACTGGGATGATTGAACATCAGATGCCAGGGGACTGATTTACATCAAGAGTCAAGACACTGACTGACTGAGGCGTTTAAAACTGACCAACACTGTTATTTTAGGCATGTCTATTTAAAATGATTAACACAGACAGTAAATATGCAATTGGAATGACCTAAAAAAATACATTTTCAATGAGAATGTGTTATTCACCAGCCGTGCAAAGTGTGTGATGACAGGAGGTTGTGGCTGGGAGAAGCTGCATGTTCTCTGAATTGATGTTTTACTCCTTCAAGATGCATTGCTGAAGCATGCCTACCACCAGTGGATGCAAGTTGGCGTTTATTGTCATGAATCTTGCACTGGAGGCATCTCTGCAGATTGTGGCTGTTCCAGCTAGTGACTAAAGTCATAGAATCTGATTTTAAACCTTAACCACACGCCAATGCAATCATTCTGCAAACAGGCTGGAACACTGCATAAAGAAAATACATTACATCCAACCACGCCAATGCAGATGATTAGAGCGAGGAGAGCGGAGCCTGTCCTCCTTGTTACCAGGCAGACCCCAAGGTTTTCTTCTGTTCCTGTAACCTTTATAAACAGCCCCCCTGTCATTTCGCCCTGTGAACAGTGGGGTTGTTTCCCTGTGTATCTTCTTACTAGACTAGAGCCATTTTGTTTCTGCATGCCTACAACCGTTCTTATTACACTACACCCGTTCTTATTACTCTACAGGTGTTCTTATTACGCTACAGGTGTTCTTATTACCATACACCCATTCTTATTACTCTACAGGTGTTCTTATTACTCTACACCCATTCTTATTACTCTACATCCGTCCTTATTACGCTACAGGTGTTCTTATTACCATACACCCGTTCTTATTACTCTACAGGTGTTCTTATTACTCTACACCCATTCTTATTACTCTACAGGTGTTCTTATTACTCTACAGGTGTTCTTATTACTCTACACCCATTCTTATTACTCTACAGGTGTTCTTATTACTCTACAGGTGTTCTTATTACTCTACACCCGTTCTTATTACGCTACACCCGTTCTTATTACGCTACACCCGTTCTTATTACGCTACAGGTGTTCTTATTACGCTACACCCATTCTTATTACGCTACAGGTGTTCTTATTACTCGACACCTGTTCTTATTACTCTACACCCTTTCTTATTACGCTACAGGTGTTCTTATTACTCTACACCCGTTCTTATTACGCTACAGGTGTTCTTATTACGCTACACCCATTCTTATTACGCTACAGGTGTTCTTATTACTCGACACCTGTTCTTATTACTCTACACCCTTTCTTATTACGCTACAGGTGTTCTTATTACTCTACACCCGTTCTTATTACGCTACAGGTGTTCTTATTACTCTACACCCGTTCTTATTACGCTACAGGTGTTCTTATTACTCTACACCCGTTCTTATTACGCTACAGGTGTTCTTATTACTCTACACCCGTTCTTATTACGCTACAGGTGTTCTTATTACTCTACACCCGTTCTTATTACGCTACAGGTGTTCTTATTACTCTACGCCCGTTCTTATTACGCTACAGGTGTTCTTATTACTCTACGCCCGTTCTTATTAGGCTACAGGTGTTCTTATTACTCTACACCCGTTCTTATTACGCTACAGGTGTTCTTATTACTCTACACCCGTTCTTATTACGCTACAGGTGTTCTTATTACTCTACACCCGTTCTTATTACTCTACACCCGTTCTTATTATGCTACAGGTGTTCAGCTGGAACCTGTCATTCAGGGCAGACACCCACCTGTTTTGAGCCCTAATTGTTTAGCCTGTTTTGCATGGTATTTTGGCATTAATACGGGTCACATATCAGTTTGCAAACAATGTAAAAAATTAAGAATAAATCAATAAAGCCGTCTCTTTTTTGCTTTCTTGAGTAAGAAAATGCAGGTGTTTCAGCCTAGCTTAGTGCTTTCTGTGGTGGTGGGGCAGCAAGCAGAAAATACGGAGAGTAGGGGTTGGTAATGTTCTCTCGGTGCATCGTGATTAGCTCAGTGTTCTGTCACTCATGGGGAGACCACACCACTGAATAATCTACAGTTAGAGCTCGAACATTACATTAGAAGTGCCCATCCTAGAAGGCTCAAGGTCATTGGCCACAGATAAAATGTAAAATCACATTATATCTACCATATCATTGATCATGTCAACAACATGGGCCAGAAAATGTTGAATACATTGGCCATGCTGTCAATTTAGCATTCTTCCGTGTTCAAAACAACTGGAAACTCAGATCTGGGGACTCTCAGACTTCAGTGAGTTCAAGACAACTGGGGGAAAAATGAGCTCCGACTAGGAAAATATGTTTTGAACGGTCATCTAACTCGGAATTCCAATTCGGGAACTCGGGCCTCTTTCTGAATCTCCGACCTGAAGATCCCCCCCCCCCAGAGTTCCCACTTGTATTGAAAGCACCATAAATCCAGAGAAAACCCAGACTTTGATGACCAAGTTTGATGACAAAATTTGAACACAAGAAGGACCGCCGCGTCACTGGCCTGTTCAAGTGAGCACAGCACAACAAGGTGAGTCCAAAACTGTATTGTATGCTGCTGCATAAATAGTGTAATATGCCAGGGAGATATGTACACTGTAGCTAAGAAAGTAATACAAAGTGTATGTTGTATAGTAAGCTGTTAGTAGCCTGTGTGCCTTACCCCAATAATTTGGTCCCTTTCCACATCATAACTAAGCCTACTGTTCTGACTTCATGGTGCACATGTAGCCTATAGCCTGTTTTAGAGAAATGTCATCATCAAATATTGTAAGAGCTTTCATTGTCTGCTTATACGCCCCCTTTATTTATCCTACAGTTCTGACTTGGTGTACAAGGGAGAATAATGAAGTAGATTGTCAATTGTCAGTAGAAACCACATTTGTTTAAGTAAGTCAGCCATGTTTTTTTCAAGGCAGTAAATGAGGCTGAATGAACTGTTTCACTGCCAGACAAGGCTCCACTGGTAGCCAGGTAGAGTGGTGGTAAGGATTCACTCCATGGTGGTGAAAGGAAATATCTGCTATTGGGACAGCTTTATGTGGGCCCAAACAATTTGTGGACACCATTTGTCACCATTATAGTGCAATTTGTTTATTGTTTAGTGTTGTGTAGTGGCTTTGCTGGAATGCATCAACAACAAGTAATGTGGAGTTTGCCCCACCAAGATTAACATGCTAAAATCGTCATTGCAGGTGTTATTAAGCTACAGGTTTTCAGGCATTTCTCTGTGAACCCTCCCTCTGATCATTGCTACATGCTTCTCTGGCTCCGTTCTGTTATAGTGCCTTCAAAAGGCATGGTGGTGAAAGGAGAACTTTTGTCAATTTTCCAGTTCTTTAAGAGTATGATTGCATCATTGTGTGAAGAAGACCTTGAAACCTACAAGTCAGATATGGAGCTGGACAGGTTTCCAATGGGATCTGTCAACAAACTCCTAAGGAACAACTGGCACACATATTTACAAACAAACTCCGTAAAAAAAGAAAAGTCCTCTCACTGTTAACTGCGTTTATTTTCAGCAAACTTGTGTAAATATTTGTATGAACATAACAAGATTCAACAACTGAGACATAAACTGAACAAGTTCCACAGACACGTGACTAACAGAAATGGAATAATGTGTGCCTGAACAAAAGGGGGGAGGGGGGGTCAAAATCAAAAGTAACAGTCAGTATCTGGTGTGGCCACCAGCTGCATTAAGTAGTGCACTGCGACTCCTCCTCATGGACTGCACCAGACTTGCCAGTTCTTGCTGTGAGATGTTACCCCACTCTTCCACCAAGGCACCTGCAAGTTCCCAGACATTTCTGGGGGAATGGCAATAGCCCTCACCCTCGAATCCAACAGGTCGAAGACGTGCTCAATGTGATTGAGATCCGGGCTCTTCATGGCCATGGCAGAACACTGACATTCCTGTCTTGCAGGAAATCACGCACAGAACGAGCAGTATGGCTGGTGGCATTGTCATGCTGGAGGGTCATGTCAGGAGGAGCCTGCAGGAAGGGTACCACATGAGGGAGGAGGATGTCTTCCCTGTAACACACAGCTTTGAGATTTTCTGTAATGACAACAAGCTCAGTACCGATGATGCTGTGACACACCGCCCCAGACCATGACGGACCCTCCACCTCCAAATCGATCCCGCTCCAGAGTACAGGCCTCAGTGTAACGCTCATTCCCTCGACGATAAACGCAAATCCGACCATCACCCCTGGTGAGACAAAGCCGCGACTAGTCGGTGAAGAGCACTTTTTGCCAGTCCTGTCTGGTCCAGCGACGGAGGGTTTGTGGACATTGTTGCCGGTGATATCTGGTGAGGACTTGCCGTACAACAGGCCTACAAGCCCTCAGTCCAGCCTCTCTCCGCCTATTGCGGACAGTCTGAGCACTGATCGAGAGATTGTGCATTCCTGGTGTAACTCGGGCAGTTGTTGTTGCCATCTTGTACCTGTACCGCAGGTGTGATGTTTGGATGTACCGATCCTGTGCAGGTTTTGTTACATGTGGTCTGCCACTGCGAGGACAAATCAGCTGTCTGTCCTGTTGAGCGGTCTTAAGCATCTCACAATACAGACATTGCAATTGATTGCCCTGGCAACATCTGCAGTTATCATGCCTCCTTGCAGCATGCCTAAGGCACGTTCACACAGTTGAACAGGGACCCTGGACATCTTTCTTTTGGTGTTTTTCAGAGTCAGTAGAAAGGCCACACACACACACACAAAGTCAGGAGTTCACCTTAGCCAAATACATTTTTTCACAATTCCTGACATTTAATCCTAGTACAAGTCCCCTGTCTTAGGTCAGTTAGGATCACCACTTTATTTTAAAAATGTGAAATGTAAGAAAAATAGGAGAGAGAATGATTTATTTCAGCTTTTATTTCTTTCATCACATTCACAGTGGGTCAGAAGTTTACATACACTCAATTAGCATTTGGTAGCATTGCCTTTAAATTGTTTAACTTGGGTCAAACGTTTCAGGTAGCCTGCCACAAGCTTCCCACAATAAGTTGGGTGAATTTTGGCACAATCCTCCTGACAGAGCTGGTGTAAGCCTTCTTGCTTGCAAACGCTTTTTCAGTTCTGCCCACAAAAGTTCCATAGGCTTGAGGTCAGGGCTTCGTGATGGCCACTCCAATACCTTGACTTGGTTGTCCTTAAGCCATTTTGCCACAACTTTGGAAGTATGCTTGGGGTCATTGTCCATTTGGAAGACCCATTTGCGACCAAGCTTTAACTTCCTGACTGAAGTCTTTAGATGTTGTTTCAATATATCCACATAATTTCCATCCTCATGAAGCCATCTATTTTGTGAAGTGCACGTGTCCCTCCTGCAGCAAAGCATCCCCACAAAATGATGCTGCCACGCCAGTGATTCACGGTTGGGAGGGTGTTCTTCAGCTTGCTAGCCTCCCCCTTTTCCGCCAAACATAACGATGGTCATTATGACCAAACAGTTCTATTTTTGTTTCATCAGACAAGAGGACATTTCTTCAAAAAGTAAGATCTTTGTCCCTATGTGCAGTTGCAAACCGTAGTCTGGCTTTTTTTATGGCGGTTTTGGAGCAGTGGCTTCTGCCTTAGTGAGCGGCCTTTCAGGTTATGTCGATATAGGACTCGTTTTACTGTGGATATAGATACTTTTGTACACATTTCCTCCAGCATCTTCACAAGGTCCTTTGCTGTTGTTCTTGGATTGATTTGCACTTTTCGCACCAAAGTAAGTTCATCTCCAGGAGACAGAACGCGTCTCCTTCCTGAGCGGTATGACGGCTGCGTGGTCCCATTGTTATGGCTTTCTATGTGCGAAGGAAAAGCGGACCAAAATGTGGCGTGTTGATTACGATTAATGTTTAATGACAAACATACTAAACACAAACACTACAAAACAATAAACGTAATGAACGTAACGAAAACCGAAACAGCCTATACTTGTGTAAACTAACACAGAACAAGGACATAGGACACTAAGGACAATCACCCACGAAACACTCAAAGAATATGGCTGCCTAAATATGATTCCCAATCAGAGACAACGATAAACACCTGCCTCTGATTGAGAACCACTCCAGACAGACATAGACTATGCTAGATACCCCCAATAAACCACAAACCCAATACCTAAGACAAAACACACCACAATAAACCCATGTCACACCCTGGCTTGACCAAAATAATAAAGAAAACACAAAATACTAAGACCAGGGCATGACACCCATGGTGTTTATACTTGCGTACTATTGTTTGTACAGATGAACGTGGGACCTTCAGGCGTTTGGAAATTGCTCCCAAGGATGAACCAGACTTGTGGAGGTCTACAATTTATTTTCTGAGGTCTTGCCTGATTTCATTTGATTTTCCCATGATGTCAAGCAAAGAGGCACTGAGTTTGAAGGTAGGCCTTGAAATACATCCACAGGTACACCTCCAATTGACTCAAATGATATCAATTAGCCTATCAGAAGCTTCTAAAGCCATGACAGAATTTTCTGCAATTATCCAAGCTGTTTAAAGGCACAGTCAACTTAGTGTATGTAAACTACTGACCCACTGGAATTGTGAAACAGTGAATTAAGTGCAATAATATGTCTGTAAATTTTTTTTGAAAAATTACTTGTGTCATCCACAAAGTAGATGTCCTAACCGACTTGCCAAACTATAGTTTGTTAACACATTACACACACACACACACACACACACACACACACACACACACACACACACACACACACACACACACACACACACACACTTGTGGCCAAAAGTTTTGAGAATGACAAATATTAATTTTCCCAAAGTCTGCTGCCTCAGTTTGTATGATGGCAATTTGCATAAACTCCAGAATGTTATGAAGAGTGATCAGATGAATTGCAATTAATTGCAAAGTCCCTCTTTGCCATGTAAATGAACTGAATCCCCCCAAAACATTCCCACTGCATTTCAGCCCTACCACAAAAGGACCAGCTGACATCATGTCAGTGATTCTCTCGTTAACACAGGTGTGAGTGTTGACGAGGACAAGGCTGGAGATCACTCTGTCATGCTGATTGAGTTTGAATAATAGAATAATAGACTGGAAGCTTCAAAAGGATGGTGGTGCTTGCAATTATTGTTCTTTCTCTGTCAACCATGGTTACCTGCAAGGAAACACGTGCCGTCATCATTGCTTTGCAAAAAAAGGGCTTCACAGGCAAGGATATTACTGCCAGTAAGATTGCATCTAAATCACCCATTTATCGGATCATCAAGAACTTCAAGGAGAGCGGTTCAATTGTTGTGATGAAGGCTTCAGGGCACCCAAGAAAGTCCAGCAAGCGCCTGGACCGTCTCCTAAAGTTGATTCAGCTGCGGGATCGGGGCACCACTAGTATAGAGCTTGCTCAGGAATGGCAGCGGGCAGGTGTGAGTGCATCTGCATACACAGTGAGGCGAAGACTTTTGGAGGATGGCCTGGTGTCAAGAAGGGCAGCAAAGAAGCCACTTCTCTCCAGGAAAGGTACAGGGATTGGACTGCTGAGGACTGGGGTAAAGTCTGGGGTAATTTCCACTGATGAATCCCCTTTCCGATTGTTTGGGGCATCCGGAAAAAAGCTTGTCCAGAGAAGACAAGGTGAGCGCTACCATCAGTCCTGTGTCATGCCAACAGTAAAGCATCGTGAGACCATTCATGTGTGGGGTTGCTTCTCTGCCAAGGGAGTGAGCTCACTCACAATTTTGCCTAAGAACACCGCCATGAATAAAGATTGGTACCAACACATCCTCTGAAAGCAACGTCTCCCAACCATCCAGGAACAGTTTGGTGACGAACAATGCCCTTTCCAGCATGATGGAGCACCTTGCCATAAGGCAAAAGTGATAACTAAGTGGCCTGGGGAACAAAACATTGATATTTTGGGTCCATGGCCAGGAAACTCCCCAGACCTTAATCCCATTGAGAACTTCGGTGAGTAAGTTTATAAGGAAGTGAATTGGAGATGTTGTACCCACTGTGACTATTTAAACCTACTCTAACCAGAATCCGTGGATAGATGGCAGCATTCGCAGAAAACTGAAAGCACAAACCACTGTATATAACCATGGAAAGATGACTGGGAATATAGCCGAATATAAACAGTGTAGTTATTCCCGCCACAAGGAAATCAAACAATCAAAATGTCAGTACAGAGACAAAGTGGAGTCGCAATTCAACGGCTCAGACAAGTGGCAGGGTCTACAGGCAATTACAGACTACAAAAAGAAACCCAGCCATGTCACAGACACCGATGTCTTGCTTCCAGACAAACTAAACACCTTCTTTGCCCACTTTGAGGATAATACAGTGCCACCGAAGTGGCCCGCTACCGAGGACTGCGGGCCCTCCTCTCCTTCTCCGTGGCCGACGTAAGACATTTAAACGTGTTAACCCTCGCAAGGCTACTGGCCCAGACGAAATTGCTAGCCGCATCCTCAGAGCATGCGCAGACCAGCTGGCTGGTGTGTTTACATACATATTCAATCTCTCCCTATCCTAGTCTGCTGTCCCCACATGCTTCAAGATGGGTACAGGAACAATGGTGGCCAAGAAGGCAAAGATAACTGAACTAAATGACTATTGCCCCCTAGCACTCACTTCTATCATCATGAAGTGCTTTGAGAGGATTCTTTTCACCTCCACCTTGCCTGCCACCCTAGGCCCACTTCAGTTTGCATACCGCCCCAACAGGTCCACAGACGATGCAATCGTCATCACACTGCACACTGCCCTATCCCATCTGGACAAGAGGAATACCTATGTAAGAATGCTGTTCATTGACTACAGCTCAGCATTCAACACCATAGTACCCTCCAAGCTCATCATTAAGCTTGAGGACCTGAGCCTCACACCCGCCCTGTGCAATTGGGTCCTGGACTTTGACGGGCCGCCCCCAGGTGGTGACGGTAGGAAACAACATCTCCACTTTGCTGATCCTCAACACTGGTGCCACACAAGGGTGCATGCTCAGCATGACTGCATGGCTTTGCATGCCTCCAACTCAATCATTCATTTTGCAGATGACACAACAGTAGTGTGCTTGATTACCAACAACGTGAGACAGACTACAGGGAGGTGGTGAGGGCACATTACATGAGGAGTGAGGTGTCAGGAAAACAACCTCACTCAACGTCAACAAAACAAAAGGAGATTATTGTGGACTTCAGGAAACAGCATTGATGGGACAGCAGTGGAGAAGGTGGAAAGTTTTAAGTTCCTCGGCGTACACATCACGGACAAACTGAAATGGCCCACCCACAGAGACAGTGTGGTGAAGAAGACACAACAGTGCCTCTTCAACCTCAGGAGGCTGAAGAAATTTGGCTTGTCAGCTAAAACCCTCAAACCTTTACAGATGCACCATTGAGAGCATGACATCCTCCGATACACAACCCAACCAAGCCGCACTGCTTCTTTACACAGCTCGCATCCAACCCGGAAGCCAGCAGGACCAATGTGTCAGAGGAAACACCGTGCACTTGGCAACCTTGGTTAGCGCACTGCGCCCGGCCCGGCACATGAGTCGCTGGTCCCTATCTGCCAAACCCTCCCTAACCCGGACTACGCTAGGCCAATTGTGCGTCGCCCCACGGACCTCCCTGTCGCGGCCGGTTACGACAGAGCCTGGGCGCAAACCCAGAGTCTCTGATGGCACAGCTGTAGTACAGCGCCCTTAACCACTGCACCACCCGGGAGGCCCTATCATTTGTTTTTCAACAGGACAATGAGACAACACAGCTCCAGACTGTGTAAAGGCTATTTGACCAAGAAGGAGAGTGATGGTGTCATGTCTTGTTATGTCTGTTCCTGTCCTTTCTCTTCATTCTCTCTCTCTGCTGGTCTTTTTTGGTTACCTTCTCTGTCTCTCATTCCTCAGCTGTTCTACATTTCCCCTAACTAGCTCATTCTCTCTTTCCCCACCTGTTCTCTCTTCCCCCTCTGATTAGGTCTCTATTTCTTTCTCTGTTCCTGCTACTTTCAGTGTCTGATTCTTATTTGTGTTTTTGATGCCAGAAGCAAGCTGTCGTCTCGTTTGCTTCCACCTTGTCCTGTCCTGTCGGAGTCTGCCTGGCAGGAGAATCCTGCACTATACTAACGTTCTTTTGTTCCGCTGACAACGTTGGAAGAGGATTTATGCCATTCCTGTATTTTCATTAAAGAACTCTGTTTTCTGTTAAAACCGCTTTTGGGTCTTCACTCAAGTTCATAACAGAAGAATCAGACCAAGAATGGACCCAGCGGCTCCGGACCCTTTTCACTCCGCCGTCGAGATCCAGGGAGCGATGCTAGGCAGACACGAGGAGGAATTGTCTGCTGCTCAACATGCCGTTGAGACCCTGGCCGTCCAAGTCTCCGACCTCACAAGACGGGTTCACCAACTCCACCTCGATCCTCCGCCCACTTCCAGGGTTTCCGAGTCGCCGGAGCCCAGGATCAACAACCCGCCGTGTTACTCTGGGGAGCCCACTGAGTGCCGCTCATTCCTCACTCAGTGTGATGTGGTGTTCTCTCTCCAGCCCAACACTTACTCCAGGAGCGCAGCCCGCATCGCCTACGTCATTTCTCTCCTTACCGGACGGGCGCGTGAGTGGGGCACGGCAGTCTGGGAGGCGAGGGCTGAGTGTATTAACCAGTATCAGGACTTTAAGGAGGAGATGATACGGGTTTTTGACCGTTCTGTTTTTGGCGAGGAGGCTTCCCGGGCCCTGTCTTCCCTATGTCAGGGGAATAGATCCATAACGGATTATTCTATTGAGTTTCGCACTCTCGCTGCCTCTAGTGACTGGAACCCGGCTTTGCTCGCTCGTTTTCTGGAGGACTCCACGTCGAGGTTAAGGATGAGATCCTCTCCCGGGAGGTTCCTTCCAGTCTGGACTCCTTAATAGCTCTCGCTATTCGCATAGAGCTTTGATCTTCGTCGCCGAGCTCGTGGAAAGGAGCTCACGTTCTCCGTTGCTCCCCTCTCCACATCACTGCCACCTGCCGCATCACTGCCACCCTCCTCCGCCGGCTCGGATGCTGAGCCTATGCAGCTGGGGGTTGCATCTCGGCCAAGGAGAGGGAACGGAGAATCACCAAACTGCGGCTCCGCTGGTCATTTTGTCACCTCATGTCCAGTAAAAGGCCAGAGCTCATCAGTAAGAGGAGGGCTACTGGTGATGGCCTCTCCTTCTGGATCACGCACTACCTTTCCGGTCCATCTCCGCTGGCCCGGTTCATCTGCTTCCTGCAGTGCCTTGATAGACTCTGGGGCGGAGGGCTGTTTTATGGACGAGACCTGGGCTCGGGAACATGACATTCCTCTCAGACAGTTAGGGAGCCCAGGGCCTTGTTCGCTTTAGATGGTAGTTCTCTCCCCAAGATTCAGCGTGAGACGCTGCCTTTAACCCTCACTGTCTCTGGTAATCATAGCGAAACCATTTCTTTTTTAATTTTTCGTTCACCTTTTACACCTGTTGTTTTGGGTCATCCCTGGCTAGTGCGCCATAACCCTTCTATTAATTGGTCTAGTAATACTATCCTATCCTGGAATGTTTCTTGTCATGTAACCTGTTTAATGTCTGCTATCCCTCCTGTTTCCTCTGTCTCTTCTTCACAGGAGGAGCCTGGCGATTTGACAGGGGTGCCGGAGGAGTATCACGATCTGCGCACGGTGTTCAGTCGTTCCAAGGCCACTTCTCTCCCTCCACACCGGTCGTATGACTGTAGTATTGATCTCCTTCCGGGAACTACTCCCCCGGGTAGATTATACTCTCTGTCGGCTCCCGAACGTAAGGCTCTCGAGGATTATTTGTCGGTTTCGCTCGACGCCGGTACCCTCCTCCTCCTCCCCCGCCGGAGCTGGGTTTTTTTTTTTGTTCAGAAGAAGGACGGGTCCCTGCGCCCATGCGTGGATTATCGAGGGCTGAATGACATAACTGTTAAGAATCGTTATCCGCTTCCTCTTATGTCTTCAGCCTTCGAGATCCTGCAGGGAGCCAGGTTTTTCACCAAATTGGACCTTCGTAACGCCTACCATCTCGTGCGCATCAGGGAGGGGGACGAGTGGAAGACAACACTCCGTTAGGGCACTTTGAATACCGGGTTCTTCCTTTCGGCCTCGTTAACGCTCCAGCTGTCTTTCAGGCACTAGTTAACGACGTCCTGAGAGACATGCTGAACATTTTTGTTTTCACATGGACCTGATTTTTTCACCGTCTCTCTCGATTCATGTTCAGCACGTGCGCCCGTCCTCAGCGCCTTTTGGAGAACTGTCTTTATGTGAAGGCTGAGAAGTGCACTTTTCATGCCGCCTCTGTCCCTTTTCTCGGTTCCGTTATTTCCGCTGAGGGCATTAAGATGGATCCCGCTAAGGTCCAGGCTGTCATTGATTGGCCCGTTCCTAAGTCACGCGTCGAGCTGCAGCGCTTTCTGGGCTTCGCTAATTTCTACCGTCGTTTCATCCGTAATTTCGGTCAGGTGGCAGCTCCTCTCACAGCCCTTACTTCTGTTAAGACGTGCTTTAAGTGGTCCGTTTCCGCCCAGGGAGCTTTTGATCTTCTTAAGAATCGTTTTACATCCGCACCTATTCTTGTTACACCTGACATCTCTAGACAGTTTGTTGTTGAGGTTGACGCGTCAGAGGTGGGCGTGGGAGCCATTCTTTCTCAGCAAGGTCCATCCTTGCGCGTTTTTCTCTCATCGCTTATCGCCGTCCAGACGTAACTATGATGTTGGTAATCGCAACTGCTCGCCATCCGCTTAGCCCTAGGCGAATGGCGACAGTGGTTGGAGGGGCGACCGTTCCTTTTGTCGTTTGGACTGACCATAGGAACCTTGAGTACATCCGTTCAGCCAAACGACTTAATGCGCGTCAGGCTCGTTGGGCTCTGTTTTTCGCTCGTTTCGAGTTTGTTATTTCTTATCGTCCGGGCTCAAAAAACACCAAACCTGATGCTTTATCTCGTCTCTTCAGTTCTTCTGAGGTCTCCACCGACACCGATGGGATTCTCCCTGAGGGGCGTGTTGTCGGGTTGACTGTCTGGGGAATTGAGAGGCAGGTAAAGCAAGCACTCGCTCACACTCCGTCGCCGAGCTTGTCCTAGGAACCTTCTGTTCGTTCCCGTTCCTACTCGTCCGGCCGTTCTTCAGTGGGCCCACTCTGCCAAGTTAGCCGGCCACCCCGGCGTTCGGGTACGCTTGGCCAGCGTTTCTGGTGGCCCACTCGGGAACGTGACGCGCGTCGATTTGTCGCCGCTTGTTCGGTCTGCGCGCAGACTAAATCTGGGAACTCTCCTCCTGCCGGCCGTCTCAGACCGCTTCCCATTCCCTCTCGACCGTGGTCTCACATCGCTTTAGATTTTGTCACCGGACTGCCTTCATCAGCGGGAGGACAGTTATTCTTACGGTTGTCGATAGATTCTCTAAGGCGGCTCATTTCATTCCTCTCGATAAGCTCCCTTCTGCTAAGGAGACGGCTCAGATCATTATCGAGAATGTTTTCCAATGGCCTTCCGTCTGACGTCGTTTCCGACAGAGGTCCGCAGTTCACGTCTCAATTTTGGAGGGAGTTTTGCCGTTTGATTGGGGCTTCCGTCAGTCTCTCGTCCGGCTTTCATCCCCAGTCTAACGGTCAAGCCGAACGGGCCAATCAGACTGTTGGTCGCATTTTACGCAGTCTTTCTTTTCGTAACCCTGCGTCTTGGTCAGAACAGCTCCCTGGGCAGAGTACGCCCACAACTCGCTTCCCTCGTCTGCTACCGGTCTATCCCCTTTTCAGTGTAGCCTCGGGTACCAGCCTCCGCTGTTCTCATCTCAGCTCGCCGAGTCCTGCGTCCCCTCCGCTCAGGCTTTTGTCCAGCGTTGCGAGCGCACCTGGAAGGGGGTCAGGTCGGCACTTTGCCGTAATAGGGCGCAGACTGTGAGGGCCGCTAATAGCGTAGGACCAAGAGTCCTAGATATTGTTGCGGTCAGTTCTCCACTCAGAACCTTCCCCTTAAGACAGCTTCTCGCAAGTTGGCCCCGCGGTTCATTGGTCCGTTCCGTATTTCCCAGGTCATTAATCCTGTCGCAGTGCGACTTCTTCTCCACTTCGTCGCGTTCACCCGGTCTTCCATGTCTCCTGTGTTAAGCCCGTTCTTCGCGCCCCCGCTCGTCCCTCCCCCCATCCTTGTCGAGGCGCACCCATCTACAGGGTTCGTAAGATTTTGGACATGCGCCCTCGGGGCCGTGGTCATCAGTACCTAGTGGATTGGGAGGGGTACGGTCCTGAGGAGAGGAGTTGGGTTCCCTCTCGGGACGTGCTGGACCGTTCGCTGATCGATGATTTCCTCCGTTGCCGCCAGGTTTCCTCCTCGAGTGCGCCAGGAGGCGCTCGGTGAGTGGGGGGGTACTGTCATGTCTTGTTATGTCTGTTCCTGTCCTTTCTCTTCATTCTCTCTCTCTGCTGGTCTTTTTTGGTTACCTTCTCTGTCTCTCATTCCTCAGCTGTTCTACATTTCCCCTAACTAGCTCATTCTCTCTTTCCCCACCTGTTCTCTCTTCCCCCTCTGATTAGGTCTCTATTTCTTTCTCTGTTCCTGCTACTTTCAGTGTCTGATTCTTATTTGTGTTTTTTGATGCCAGAAGCAAGCTGTCGTCTCGTTTGCTTCCACCTTGTCCTGTCCTGTCGGAGTCTGCCTGGCAGGAGAATCCTGCACTATACTAACGTTCTTTTGTTCCGCTGACAACGTTGGAAGAGGATTTATGCCATTCCTGTATTTTCATTAAAGAACTCTGTTTTCTGTTAAAACCGCTTTTGGGTCTTCACTCAAGTTCATAACAGATGGAGTGCTGCATCAATGACCTGGCCTCCACAATCACCCGACTTCAACCCAATTGAGGTGGTTTTGGATGAGTTGGGTGGCAGAGTGAAGAAAAAGTGGCCAACAAGTGCTCAGCATATGTGGGAACTCCTTCAAGACTGTTGGAAAAGCATTCCAGGTGAAGCTGGTTGAAAGAATGCCAAGAGTGTGTAAAGCTGACATCAAGGCAAAGGGTGGCTATTTGAAGAATCTCAAATATATTTAGATTTGTTTAACACTTTTTTGCTTACTACATGATTCCATACGTATTATTTCATTGTTCTGATGTGTTCACTATTATTCTACAACATAGAAAATAATCCAAATATAGAAAAACCCTTGAATGAGTAGGTGTGTCCGAACTTTTGATTGGTACTGTTTTTTAATTCCTTTTTTTATTACCCTATATTATTTTCCCCTAACCATACCACCCCTCCCCTAATTGGACTAAACTAATGGACAGCACTTAGGCTTCTACTTCCAGTTTACACATTCTATATACATTTTACAGACACAGTTGGCTTGTTTTTAGTCCCATCCTTCAGCTACCCTCAACCCCTCCCATCTATCTCTGAAGACAATCCAGTTTTGATTGGAGTACAGATTAATTTATGGGGAAATATACAAATGTTTTTGAGAAAAATACAATGCAATTTTATTGAGTAAATGTATTTCTTGGTTCTCTTCATGTTAAGAGAAAAAAACTTTGTTGTTTGTCGATGTAAAAATCTGGGTCTGCAGAATTTATGGTGGAAAAAATTGGTTTCCCATAAATT
Organism: Oncorhynchus masou masou; assembly: GCF_036934945.1. Lineage (NCBI taxonomy): Eukaryota > Metazoa > Chordata > Actinopteri > Salmoniformes > Salmonidae > Oncorhynchus > Oncorhynchus masou. The sequence goes on along the minus strand of NC_088242.1, from coordinate 82,708,403 downwards.
CGGGCGGAACAAATGGTATCTCCGCTGAAAATGTATGAACACCACTGGTCTTGTCAGTAAACAGTGTCAATAACATGTCAGAACCAGTTGGGACCATCACAATATACAGTCCATTCGGAAAGTATTCAGACCCTTTCCTTTTTCCACAGTTTGTTACGTTACAGCCTTATTCTAATGTGGATTCAATAGTTTTTGTTCTCATCAATCTACACACAAAACCCCATAATGACAAATCAAAAACATTTTTTCAAATGTATAAAATAAAAAATAATAATAATAAGTATTCAGACCCTTTTCTCTGAGACTCAAAATTGAGCTCAGGTGCATCCTGTTTCCATTAATCATCCTTAAAAAGTTTCTACAACTTGGAGTCTACCTGTGGTAAATTCAATTGATTGGACATGATTTGGAAAGGCACACAACTGTCTATACAAGGCCCAACAGTTGACAGTGCATGTCAGAGCAAAAACCAAGTCATGAGTTGTTGAAGGAATTATGCATAGAGCTCCGAGACAGGATTGTGTCGAGGCACAGATCTGTGGAAGGCGTCGCAGAACATTTCTGCAGCATTTAAGGTCCCCAAGAACATAGTGGCTTCCATCATTCAAGATTGGAACCAGCAAGACTCTTCCTAGAGCTGTCGGCCTGGCCAAACTGAGCAATCAGGGGAGAAGGCCCTTGGTCAGGGAGGTGATCAAGAACCCGATGTTCACTATGACAGAGCTTCAGAGTTCCTCTGTGGAGATGGGAGAACCTTCCAGAAGGACAACCATCTCTGCAGCACTCCACCAATTAGGCCTTGACGATAGAGTAGCCAGACAGAAGCAACTCCTCACAGCCTGCTTGATGTTTGACAAAAGGCACCTGAAGGACTCCGAGACCTTGAGCAACATGATTCTCTGGTCTGATGAAACCAAGATTGAACTCTTTGGCCTGAATGCCAAGCGTCACGTCTGGAGGAAACCTGGCACCATCTCTATGGTGAAGCATGGTGGTGGCAGCATCATGCTGTGAGGATGTTTTTCAGTTGCAGGAACTGGAAGACTAGTCAGGGTTGAGGGAAAGATGAACGGAGCAAAGTACAGAGAGATCCTTGATGAAAAACTCATGCAGAATGCTCAGAACCCCAACAGGACAACAACCCTAAGCACACAGCCAAGACAACGCAGGAATGGCTTCGGGACAAGTCTCTGAATGTTCTTGAGTGGCCCAGCCAGAGCCTGGAATGGAACCCAATCAAAAATCTTTGGAGAGACTTGAAATTAGCTGCAGCGATGCTCCCCATGCAAACTGACACAAGCTTGAGAGGATCTGCAGAGAAGAAATGGGAGAAACTCCCCAAACGCATGTGTGCCAAGCTTGTAGCATCATACCCAAGAACAGTCGAGGCTGTAATCGCTGCCAAAGGTGCTTCAACAAAGTACTGAGTAAAAGATCTGACTACTTATGTAAATGTGATAAATATTATTCCAATGTTTTTTACATTTCTCGTACCTGTTTTTGCTTTGACATTATGGGGTATTGTGTGAAGATTTATGAGAAGGAAAAAAACTATTTAATCAATTTTAGAATCAGGATGTAATGTAACTAAATGTGGAAAAAAATCAAGGGGTCTGAATACTTTTTGAATGCACTGTAGTACAGCCACCAAACCTGTATAGGGAGAATGAGCAAATATAGAATACTCATCACAATAAATACCAACCACTCCTGGGAAGTACTAAGCAGATCAGGTAATCTGCTCACATGTTTACCACACATAGCTTCTAGCAGCAAGTCCATAGTAGTGGATGACAGGGAGAGACGGAGGGACTCATGGGACAAAGGCATTTTGAAGTTGTCCTGTCCTGTCCTCCCTCCCCCCTCTCTCTCTCTCTCTTCTCTCTCTCCCCTCCCCCTCCCCCTGCTCCCCTCTCTCTCTCTCTCCCTCCCCCTCGCTCTCTCTCTCATTTCCATGTGCGTCAGTCACCTGCCTCAGGGTGACTCCCTCAGGGCCCCCTGGCGGCCATCAACTAAATTAGTTCTCTCCCGTTCCTCTCCCTTCCTCCGCATTTCCACACCCAAGTGTCGGAAATTAACAGACCCGGGGAAAATGAACAAGCTTACTGTGTGTGATAGTTCAGCTCACTTCAACTGAGAAATGTTTTATACACCTATTCTTGCTATGGGTTTGCAGTATGGATAATTTACATGGTAAATTGTAGAGACTTAACATCTCATTCACATCTAATGTGTTAGTGACAATTATTCCTCTAGAACACCTGGCCCTTCTCTCTCAGACGTCAATGGAAGATGGCTGTATTGTACTTTAGTGCCGGCTGTTGGCTCTCATGCAATCATCCTCACAAACAAAGCCAAATCATCCCAGACGTGACTGCACCCGCTCCCCTTCTTCACTCCCCATTCCCTGGTTTCCATGACTCCCCAATTGAGGTCAACTGGCTTTTTATGACTATGCACGTGTGCCTGGAATCAACAGACACATGCTGCCTTCGTTCCAAATTAAATCTAATTTTATTTATCACATGCTTACTTACAAGCCCTTAACCAACGGTGCAGTTCAATAAATAAAGTACAAATAAAAAGTAACACTAAATCAGGGCATTTATTTGAACACAGGAGCAAACAGAGATCATAGCCAATCCAGAATAAACAAAGACAAAACAATAAACAAAATGACCATGTATCAATAAAGAGGATAGTGTACAGCCGAACCAATACTGTGACCTCGCCTCACATTGTCCGTGTGTAACTGCGAAACCTCGCTATATAAGCCAAACTGGGATATTTTTAGATGCTGCTATGATTGAAACAAGTGGATTGAGTGCATCTGCATCATATGTTCTGAGTGCTGATTATCCATGTGTCAGTCTGACCTAGTTCAGATCAATGGGATAGGTCCCCAGAGCTGCTTAAGGACTGTCGGCTAGGTCTCGCAGGTTGCTCTAACTATTGATTTGGTTGATTGTCTTCAGAACAATCTAGACAAGCCTGTTTGGTTTATTGGATTTTAAGAGTACACCTGGAATGACATTCTGGCTCTGAAATCAATGAATGGAGAGAATAACTCAATAAAAAGTTTAACACAGAGAAAGATACAGCATTTCCCCAATTGTTTACACACAAAAATTGGAACTTGAAACCTGAAACTCATGTACCAAATCCTTGAACCAAGTCTGAAAAATTGCAAGCACAATTCCTGCTTCACACTCAGTTTTCAATTCTATATCACACTTTTTGCAAAACACTACACACAGTTCTCTATATTAGGCACAACATTCAAAAATAAAATATCTTAAGTCCCTGTTTTGGAGGAAAATGGAAGTCAATGGTGAAGCAAGAGCTAGAGGTGAAGGAGTGAGAGTAAGGGGAGGAAGAGGAAGGACAGTTGTCTCAGATGAGATCAGGGCCACATTGGTTGACTATGTGCTCAACCATGGATCGAGTATGAGGGAGGCTGGGCAGAGAGTTCAGTCCAACCTGAGCTGCTACACAGTTGCATCTATCATCCGTACATTCAGAAATGAGAACCGGTAAGTTACTTACCATCTATGCTCTTTATGTATGTATACTGTAGTCTGACATATCAGTAGGCCTTTGTTACTCAGTGATTGTTGGCCTATGTCATTTCATATGGAAAGAAAATAGATTATTTTAGCTTACTGTAACTAATCATATCATATTTGTGGATCTTCTGCAGAACTGAGAGACGGCCAGGCCATGGTGGAAGACACCGGCTGTTCACACCAGAACTGAGAGACGGCCAGGCCATGGTGGAAGACACCGGCTGTTCACACCAGAACTCAGAGACGGCCAGGCCATGGTGGAAGACACCGGCTGTTCACACCAGAACTCAGAGACGGCCAGGCCATGGTGGAAGACACCGGCTGTTCACACCAGAACTCAGAGACGGCCAGGCCATGGTGGAAGACACCGGCTGTTCACACCAGAACTCAGAGACGGCCAGGCCATGGTGGAAGACACCGGCTGTTCACACCAGAACTGAGAGACGGCCAGGCCATGGTGGAAGACACCGGCTGTTCACACCAGAACTGAGAGACGGCCAGGCCATGGTGGAAGACACCGGCTGTTCACACCAGAACTGAGAGACGGCCAGGCCATGGTGGAAGACACCGGCTGTTCACACCAGAACTGAGAGACGGCCAGGCCATGGTGGAAGACACCGGCTGTTCACACCAGAACAGAGAGACGGCCAGGCCATGGTGGAAGACACCGGCTGTTCACACCAGAACAGAGAGACGGCCAGGCCATGGTGGAAGACACCGGCTGTTCACACCAGAACAGAGAGACGGCCAGGCCATGGTGGAAGACACCGGCTGTTCACACCAGAACTGAGAGACGGCCAGGCCATGGTGGAAGACACCGGCTGTTCACACCAGAACTGAGAGACGGCCAGGCCATGGTGGAAGACACCGGCTGTTCACACCAGAACTGAGAGACGGCCAGGCCATGGTGGAAGACACCGGCTGTTCACACCAGAACTGAGAGACGGCCAGGCCATGGTGGAAGACACCGGCTGTTCACACCAGAACTGAGAGACGGCCAGGCCATGGTGGAAGACACCGGCTGTTCACACCAGAACTGAGACGGCCAGGCCATGGTGGAAGACACAGGCTGTGAGACGGCCAGGCCATGGTGGAAGACACCGGCTGTTCACACCAGAACAGAGACGGCCAGGCCATGGTGGAAGACACCGGCTGTTCACACCAGAACTGAGAGACGGCCAGGCCATGGTGGAAGACACCGGCTGTTCACACCAGAACTGAGAGACGGCCAGGCCATGGTGGAAGACACCGGCTGTTCACACCAGAACTGAGAGACGGCCAGGCCATGGTGGAAGACACCGGCTGTTCACACCAGAACAGAGAGACGGCCAGGCCATGGTGGAAGACACCGGCTGTTCACACCAGAACAGGAGACCGCTATTGTGAACATGGTGGTGGCGAACAATACCATCAGACTAGGAGAAATCCAGAACCACATAATTGCAGACAACACAATATTCAATAACATTCACCAGGTGGGCTTGTCTACATTGGACCGTGTATTACAGCACAACCGAATCCAGATGAAACAGGTCTACAGGGTGCCATTTGAGCGGAACTCAGAGAGGGTTAAAGAACAGTGCTATGAATATGTGCAAGTAAGTACTATACTGTGAATCTACTATCCTATCAGCACTGTACAGACACATTACAGTACTGTAATCCAGTGTATTGTGCCTCACCATATTGACTGCTCTAGGTCTATGTCACATATTGTCTTGTTGTCTGATTCAGAGTCTTGGAGCTGGATGCCGTTGTAATTCAGCACGTTTGTATATACATTGATGAGGCTGGCTTCAACCTAGCCAAAAGATGGGGACGGAACATTATTGGCCACCGTGCCACAGTGAATGTCCCTGTACAGCGTGGAGGGAATATCACCACATGCGCAGCCATTACCCAGCAAGGCGTCCTCCATCACCATGCCAACCTTGGTTTACAACATGTTTACAACACCGCCATTCCACCTTCCTGGACACACGACATCATCATTCCAGCCGTGCAGATGGATGGACCAGAGCAGCCCATGTATGTTGTCATCTGAGACAACGTGAGTTTCCACCGTGCTGCTCTGGTCTGCAACTGGTTCATCGACCACCCACAATGTATTGTTCTATACCTCCCATCACATTCCCCATTACGAAACCCAATTGAAGAGGTTTTTTTCGACATGGCGATGGAAGGTGTATGTGGTGAAGTTGATGTGGGGGCTTTTGGCGTCTGGATCCGTCACTCCAGAAGATTCTTTCCCCGCAGTTTAGCCAGTGAGAACATGGCTTGTGATGTAGATGAGGTGCTGTTTAGCCAGGGAGAACATGGCTTGTGATGTAGATGAGGTGCTGTTTAGCCAGGGAGAACATGGCTTGTGATGTAGATGAGGTGCTGTTTAGCCAGGGAGAACATGGCTTGTGATGTAGATGAGGTGCTGTTTAGCCAGGGAGAACATGGCTTGTGATGTAGATGAGGTGCTGTGGCCAGACCAATTTTTTTTCTTACATTTTGCATGTGTTTTGGTGTTAAGAGTTTTGAAAGAAAGAGCCACTTTCATTTTTGTATAGAAAACCCTTTATCTGACTGAATGTTTTTCTCCTGTTGGGTAGGGAGTGTTACATGCGTACAGGAACAAGTGTTCAAAAATACTGCATTTTGGAAATAAATGACAATATTTTATTTGTTACTGTATTGCATTTGTGTGTGTTTATTTATGTATATTTGAGTAGGTATACATTACTGTAACAATCTTTACAACCAGTTACAGTGTAACACTGAAAATCCAAAAGGCTGGGATATTCATAGTAGTGTTTTGTATTGAGCACATCATAAACCTACTGCTGGGATATTCATAGTAGTATTTTGTGTTGAGCACATCATAAACCTACTGCTGGGATATTCATAGTAGTATTTTGTGTTGAGCACATCATAAACCTACTGCTGGGATATTCATAGTAGTATTTTGTGTTGAGCACATCATAAACCTACTGCAGGGATATTCATAGTAATGTTTTGTGTTGAGCACATCATAAAACTACTGCTGGAATATTCCTAGTAGTATTTTGTGTTGAGCACATCATAAACCTACTGCTGGAATATTCATAGTAGTATTTTGTGTTGAGCACATCATAAACCTACTGCTGGAATATTCATAGTAGTATTTTGTGTTGAGCACATCATAAAACTACTGCTGGGATATTCATAGTAGTGTTTTGTGTTGAGCACATCATAAACCTACTGCTGGGATATTCATAGTAGTGTTTTGTATTGAGCACATCATAAACCTACTGCTGGAATATTCATAGTAGTGTTTTGTATTGAGCACATCATAAAACTACTGCTGGGATATTCATAGTAGTGTTTTGTGTTGAGCACATCATAAACCTACTGCTGGAATATTCATAGTAGTGTTTTGTATTGAGCACATCATAAAACTACTGCTGGGATATTCATAGTAGTATTTTGTATTGAGCACATCATAAAACTACTGCTGGGATATTCATAGTAGTGTTTTGTGTTGAGCACATCATAAACCTACTGCTGGAATATTCATAGTAGTATTTTGTGTTGAGCACATCATAAACCTACTGCTGGGATATTCATAGTAGTATTTTGTGTTCTCGCGATACATGGCCCCATCCATTCTCCCCTCAATACGGTGCGAGTGGAGTTTAGACCAAAAAGCTCTATTTTTGACCAAAACACATGACCTCCCATTCCCCCTCTGGATCATCCTGATGGTCATCGGCAAACTTCAGACAGGCCTGGACATGCACTGGCTTGAGCAGGGGGACCTTGCGTGCGCTGCAGGATTTTAATCCATGACGGCGTAGTGTGTTACTAATGGTTTTCTTTGAGACTGTGGTCCCAGCTCTCTTCAGGTCATTGACCAGGTCCTGCCGTGTAGTTCTGGGCTGATCCCTCACATTCCTCATGATCATGGATGCCTCACGAGGTGAGATCTTGCATGGAGCCCCAGACCGTCATCTTGAACTTATTCCATTTTCTAATAATTGCACCAACAGTTGTTGCCTTCTCACCAAGCTGCTTGCCTCTTGTCCTGTAGCCCATCCCAGCCTTGTGCAGGCCTACAATTTTATCCCTGATGTCCTTACACAGCTCTCTGGTCTTGGTCATTGTGGAGAGATTAGGGTCTGTTTGATTGAGTGTGCGGACAGGTGTCTTTCATACAGGTAACGAGTTCAAACAGGTGCAGTTAATACAGGTAATGAGTGGAGAATAGGAGGGCTTCTTAAAGAAAAACTAACAGATCTGTGAGAGACGGAATTCTTGCTGTTTGGTAGGTGATCAAATACTTATGTCATGCAATAAAATGCAAATTAATTACTTAAAAATCATAGTGTGATTTTCTGGATTTTTGTTTTAGATTCCATCGCTCACAGTTGAAGTGTACCTATGATAAAAAAAATTGACCTCTACATGCTTTGTAAGTAGGAAAACCTGCAAAATCAGCAGTATATCAAATACTTGTTTTCCCCACTGTAGGTGTTCCTTTTGTCCAGGTGAGAAAGGGTGGTGTGGAGTGCGATTGAGATTGCATCATATGTGGATCTGTTGGGGCGGTATGCGAATTGGAGTGGGTCTAGGGTGTCTAGGAGGATGCTGTTGATGTGAGCCATGACCAGCCTTTCAAAGCACTTCATGGCTACCGACGTGAGTGTCACTGATTGTTTAATGGGTAAGGTAAACGAAAACCATGTGCCTTTAAGACAGCAGAGAAATGTCACACACAAAATGTAGATTTTTTTGCTTGTGTTTTCAGTGTAAGTAGGACTTTATTTTTCTCATTAATATGTGCCTTTCGGTTAGGCCAACACAATAGCAGGGCAACAGAATTAACTTTGGAGAAGAACTAGGCCTGTATGTTGTTAAGTATTGAATCTACGGAAGGCAATGAGCCAGCGCAAACGCCTAATTGGTCTCCCTCTAAATTATAAGTCACCCACTCCTTCCCTCCTTCTTTGTTTTTGGCTTCGGCCCAGTTGGAAAGTTGCTGCAGTGAGGTAATTGACTCTGTCTGCTCCAGTGTGACCATGTTGTCAGATTTCACCCATTCCTCCCCAACCAGGACTATTGAGTGACCACACATGATTAAGGCACCCTCAAATGTACTAATGCTAAACCTTTTAAAGGCATAACACATTCATGGCCATGACAGGACCTGGCAGGGTATTACCCTGTATTACCCACACACCAACAGGAGGCATACCAGTAACCCACAGACAGAGCATTAAAACATCTCAAATTGGCAAACCACACCACAGCTTAAAACCGCCAAATGCGATTCATTCTAGCATTGAAATGGTAGTCTAGTCAACATAACCACAGTGAAATAAAATATGCAGTGTATAGCTGACAGTCAGTGGCTACAGCGTGTGCCCGGGCGGAAAAATGCTTTTCATGAAGCCAACGGATGCTCCATTATGATCAATAGCAGGTCTGAGTTAATAAAAAGTGATCAGTCATTCAATTGAGCTGGCTAGAACATCCCATTGAGACGTGTGGGTGTGCTGAGCTGCTGCTCAATGAAGTCTGCCAGAACAGTCATCTTAATGGAGCCCAGCCTTTTGAAAGCAATAGCATTTAATTGAACTGCCACCAAACACACAATGTGGAAAGAGTTGAGTTCAATTCCTTTTAAATTCTGTCAATTCAGGGAGTGAAATAAAGAGGTAATATTAATTTAATTTCAAATCATTTCCTGGATTGACCGATAAATTATTTTGTCAATAAGTAAACTCAGCAATAAAAGAAACGTTTTCTCATAGTGTAAATATTTATATGAACATAACAAGATTCAACAACTGAGACATAAAACTGAACAAGTTCCACAGACCTGTGACTAACAGAAATTGAATAATGTGTCCCTGAACAGGGGGGGGGGGGTCAAAATCAAAAGTAACAGTCAGTATCTGGTGTGGCCACCAGCTGCATTAAGTACTGCAGTGCATCTCCTCCTCATGGACTGCACCAGATTTGTCAGTTCTTGCTGTGAGATGTTACCCCACTCTTCCACCAAGGCACCTGCAAGTTCCCGGACATTGCTGGGGGGAATGGCTCTAGCCCTCACCCTCCGATCCAACAGGTCCCAGACGTGTTCAAAAGGAGCGCGTCGCTGGCCATGGCAGAACACTGACATTCCTGTCTTGCAGGAAATCACGCACAGAACGAGCAGTATGGCTGGTGGCATTGTCATGCTGGAGGGTCATGTCAGGAAGAGTACCACATGAGAGTGGAGGATGTCTTCCCTGTAACTCACAGCGTTGAGATTGTCTGCAATAACGACAAGCTCAGTCCGATGATGCTGTGACACACCGCCCCAGACCATGACAGACCCTCCACCTCTAAATTGATCCCGCTCCAGAGTACAGGCCTCGGGTGTAACGCTCATTCCTTCGACAATAAACACAAATCCGACCATCACCTCTGGTGATAAACCGTGACTCGTCAGTGAAGAGCACTTTTTGCCAGTCCTGTCTGGTCCAACGATGGTGGGTTTGTTCCGTTCCTGTTGTTACATGTGGTCTGCCACTGCGAGGACGATCAGCTGTCCGTCCTGTCTCCCTGTAGCGCTGTCTTAGGCGTCTCACAGTACTGACATTGCAATTTATTGCCCTGCAGTCCTCATGCCTCCTTGCAGATGAACAGGGACCCTGGACATCTTTCTTTTGGTGTATTTCAGAGTCAGGAGAAAGGCCTCGTGTCCTACGTTTTCATAACTGTGACCTTAATTGCCTAACGTCTGTAAGCTGTTAGTGTCTTAATGAACATGCACCTGCGGAACGGTCGTTAATTGTTTATGGTTCATTGAACAAGCATGGGAAACAGTGTTTAAACGCTTTACAATGAAGATATGTGAAGTTATTTGGATTTTTACAAATTATCTTTGAAAGACGGGGTCCTGAAAAAAAAACTTCCACCATAATTTGCAAATAAATTCATTAAAAATCCTACAATATGATTTTCTGGATTTTTCCCCTCATTTTGTCTGTCATAGTTGAAGTGTACCTATGATAAATTACAGGCCTCTCTCATCTTTTTAAGTGGGAGAACTTGCACAATTGGTGGCTGACTAAATACTTTTTTGACCCACTGTACATTTGCAAACATTTCTAAAAATCTGTTTCACTTTGTCGCTTTATGATGTGTTGACGATGACGGAAAACATTAATTTAATCAATTTTAGAATAAGGCTGTAACGTAACAAAATGTGGAAAAAGGGAAGGGGTCTGAATAGACCATCTTGGATAAATTATACAAATATTTGTTAATACTGTAATCCCCAATTTAGCCTAACTGTGCCAGGACATAGTAGTCTTGTCAGGACTGGTGAGTGTTGTGGACTTCAAAAGCAGAAAAATAACAATATACTGAAGCTGAGGTTGGAACCTGGTGTATTGGCACCGACTACCATTGCAAACACAAAACTTTTGTGGTCTTTCCTATCCATGAAAGGCAATGGCTGCATGCTCATTACTGCTTCTCTAACTTCTCTTCTTAAAAAAGAAAGAAAAAAAGACTGATGATCCATTGAGACCAGAAGACAAAAGTGCTTAATACATTTCATATCAAAACCAAAACCACAACCAAAACTGAACTCAGCTATTCACCTCAGGAAAAATCAAAGCATTAAATGGTATCTTTATTAAAGCCATGTCCACTTTGCTGACTGCTGGGGTCTGATTGACAGCAGACTGATAGACTCAAAACCATGACCTGGACTGCAGAGTCATTTACAGTCAAATAATAATTAAGATATACATGGGCAATTTGAACTTTCTCATAGATCATGCACTGATGTGGAAGACAAAAAATAATAAACAACCACAGAAGGGCTTGAAAAACATCCAAATGACTAATTCGAGTTAGAAAGGACTTGGAGCACTTAACCGAAAAAGCAAGAAGACGTCAGCTTGACATCAAAACGTCAGTCACCTCTTCATATCCAGTACAATGGAATAAAGTCAGCTAAAATAAATACATCTCTCAATCTTATTTCTACCTTCAATTACCACTTCTGGAAGTTTTTCTTGGTAAGCCCTTCTCATGATATTTGTCATTGTTGTTGAGCACCCCTCCTTTCCTTTGTTTGATGAAGTGCAAAGCGCCACCTGAACTCCCAACACTCAAAACAAGTAAGGACTTGACACATGAAATGCAGCAGTAAAAGCCAGTCAGTCTCTGAGTCCATAATGCTCTGCTTCTCTTCCTTCTACATGGCTCTAGCATAACCTCCTTAGGGCTATAACACTGCCTGCCTGAGTGGAGCCCTGCAGTTTCCGACTCTGGCTCCCTTCTGACTTAATGCTCTCTCCCATCGGTCTCAATGGGAATGATGGAGATGGACCCAGAAACCCTGCTTGGCTGGGACAGACAGATTGTGGTTTGTTGAACATCATGCTCCAGCACACAGAGATGTCAACACACATAGATTGGTTTGTTGGGCTTCATCATAGCCAGTTTATGAAACCTATTTTTTTATTTTACTAGGCAAGTCAGTTAAGAACAAATTCTTATTTTCAATGACGCCCTAGGAACAGTGGGTTAACTGCCTGTTCAGGGGCAGAACGACAGATTTTGTACCTTGTCAGCTCAGGGATTTGAACTTGCAACCTTTCGGTTACTAGTCCAATGCTCTAACCTAGAGTAGACAGGATATGAACATCTGCAGAGAACAATGTGTCAATATTGGAACGACTAAATACGTGAATCTGTCAGGAGGACGGGTGAACTGAGCACAAATCTAGATCATGTTGTAAAAATAACCCTTTATTTTAGGGTCTTTGGTTTTCTTTCCCACACTGTCAGGTAGACAGAGGATTGTTGAGCACCAATACTTTGGCTGCGTGTGTCAGGATATCCCCCCTTAGGGAGATGTGTGCTTCTGTAGGGCCACCGGGAGCAGAGCTGCGTCCTGCTCCTTAGGCGGAGTTAAAAACAGCTCAGACCTCCAGGCAGTGAGGAGATGGGATCACTCACTCACACACACACACACAGTTTCTGTTTTCATCACTTACTGGGTCCTTGGATCAGAACTGAGTGGTTATCCCTCACTGATCCCAAAAACTGCAGAGAGTTGTTGTGAGCAGCATGAAAGTCCTTTTAGGGTGAACTTAGGGGAGCATGGCAGTTAAAAAGCATGTGTAGCAGCTAGGTTCTGTTGCATTCAGTTTACACCATTAATAATCAGGGTGGTGATGGATGAGAGCAGCACATTTTCCTCTGGTGATTAAGAGCTAATGCTCTTGTTTACCTTGACTAGAGTCTGACTCAGGAGCCATAGCGTAAACGCTGTATGGGCGCAGCAGTAGCAATGCACACCTTCCCAAATTCCTGGGTTTGGCTGGTCAAAACAACAATATATAAAATGCCATTTAGACGACACTTTTCTACAAAGAAACTTAGTCATGCGTGCATACATTTTACGTATGTATGGTCCCGGGAATCAAACCCATTACCATGGCGTTACAAGCACCATGCTCCACCAACTAAGCTACAAAGGACCTCATCTGGGCTCAGCAAGAGGGTGACCATAGATCGCTCAACCACAGCTTTATATGGAGGGACTACGGTTGAATAAGGAGCTAAAAACATGCCCTTCCATGTCAGAGACAAACTTGTGAAATGTGTGGCTAGGTACTGTCAGATAGTCTGGCTGACACCTAACTCCAAGTCCTCCTGCATTCAGAGTCGGGGAAAATAGATTTTGTTTTTGTTGACACGATGCGTCGATTATGAAGGGGATGTGCTTTTTTTACTGATACAGTGGTGAGAAGGTATCTACCGTGTCCAGAAGCAACTTTCCCATACATTTTCTGCATTCAGGTTCACTCAAACATATTTTAAAAGCTTTGTTTTACTATTGACAGTAACTGCTAATTTTGGGATTGTATATATCGATACGCTCTCCTTAAATATTTGTCATCTGATGTATTCATTTCATTCGGAATTGTTTCATCAAACTTCGCCACCAGTTCCTGATATCATGGCATAAAAACTACAATCTGTGTCCTGAATTCAGCTGTTGCGTTAATGCAGAATTCTGCATTTTTCACACAGAAACAAAAGATCAAACGCACAACAAATACTGTATCTTAGTGAGTTTTGTGAACGCAGATGTTAAAATGCGTGTTATTGTAATTTCTGCTTGGCATTAGACACATTTTGTGGCTTAGTTGCACTTCTCCACTCAGATGACGAACGCTCTGACGGATGTGTAGCTACTTTTCGGTACTTTTCTCAGTGTACTCTACTTTTCTCCAATAAAATGCAAGACTAACTTCAAGCAAAACATACTGAAATGTTGCTGGCTATATACTTCTATGATAAACATTCGAAATATAATGGCCATGCATTGTTTCTGCAAGAAAGATATTACTTTTTCATTGTAAGCTCATTTGTGTGGTTGCTAGCATTGCACTTCTGTTGTCATCTGATGAAAATTAATCTAAACTCAGCAAAAAACAACAAGCGTCCCCTTTTCAGGACCCTGTCTTTCAAAGATATTTGGATTTTTACAAATTAACTTCATAGATCTTCATTGTAAAGGGTTTAAACACTGTTTCCCATGCTTGTTCAATGAACCATAAACAATTAAATGAACATGTACCTGTGGTACGGTCGTTAAGACACTAACAGCTTACAGACGTTAGGCAATTAAGGTCACAGTTATGAAAACTTAGAGGACACTAAAGAGGCCTTTCTACTGACTCTGAAAAACACCAAAAGAAAGATGCCCATTGTCCCCTCATCTGCGTGAACGTGCCTTAGGCATGCTCAAGGAGGCAAGAGGACTGCAGATGTGACTAGGGCAATAAATTACAATGTCCGTACTGTGAGACGCCTAAGACCGAGCTACAGGGAGACAGGACAGACAGCTGATCATCCTCGCAGTGCAGACCACATGTAGCAACACCTGCACAGGATCAGTACATCCGAACATCACACCTGCGGGACAGGTACAGGATGGCAACAACAACTGCCCGAGTTCAACCAAGAACGGACAATCCCCCAAATCAGTGCTCAGACTGTCCGCAATAAGCTGGAAGAGGCTGGACTGAGGGCTTGTAGGCCTGTTGTAAGGCAGGTCCTCACCTGACATCACCGGATACAACGTCGCCTTATAGCTGTATGGCAAAAAGTGCTCTTCACTGACGAGTCACGGTTTTGTCTCACCAGGGGTGACGGTCGGATTTGCGTTTATCGTCGAGGGAATGAGTGTTACACCGAGGCCTGTACTCTGGAGCGGGATCGATTTGGAGGTGGTCTGGGGAGGTGTGTCACAGCATCATCGGACTGAGCTTGTTGTCTTGCAGGCAATCTCAACGCTGTGTGTTACACGGAAGTAATCCTCCTCTCTCATGTGGTACTCTTCCTGCAGGCTCATCCTGACATGGCCCTCCAGCATGACAATGCCACCAGCCATACTGCTCGTTCTGTGCGTGATTTCCTGCAAGTCAAGAATGTCAGTGTTCTGACATGGCCAGCGAAGCGTCCGGATCTCAATCCCATTGAGCACGTCTGGGACCTGTTGGATCGGAGAGCGAGGGCTTGCGCCATTCCCCCCAGAAATGTCCGGGAACTTGCAGGTGCCTTGGTGGAAGAGTGGGGTAACGTCTCACAGCAAGAACTGGCAAATCTGGTGCAGTCCATGAGGAGATGCACTGCAGTACTTAATGCAGCAATCATGTAAGTGAGAAATCTTCTGGAAAGAAACGTTAAAATTATTTATTGAATATTCATGGCTGGTTCGGGCCCTATGTCGTGTTGTAGGACAATGGTGGCAAAGGATATTATTGCTACCTAAAGGCGTCAGCATGCTTCAGTTCGGCTGGCAACTAGCCGAACTCGACTAGGAGAACCGAACATGCATGCCCGCATGCATACTCCCTTAAAAGACATCTTAAAAACAAGAAAAAAGCTACAATAGTACTGTTTGTCCATTTTGAGACACCGTCGCCATTATACACGTCCTCAAAATAGTTTGAATTAATTTAAAGCAAGAAATCTGGTCATAAATTGACGTAGTCACTCAATTTTACATAATTTGGTGCAGTATTTCTCAATGAAAAAAATGTGCATGAAAACAAGTCGTCTCTCATTGAATGATAAAGGCTTTATTGAAGAATCCGCACTGTTGGCCAATCACCCACAAAGGGGCAGAGACTTCGGCTACAGACTTCAGCTTGCCTCCAGAAAAATGTTTGTGTGCCCGAACAACACAAGAAGTCCAAAATGGGAAAAAAAAAAAACGACACAAAATGTCATCATATGCATGAACTCCTCCGAACGGTTTTGGCTGGGAAGCATGCCGATGACTTAACGTGGATCCAAGTTCAGTTTTGGCATAGGGCAAAGACGACCGCTTCCCAACCGAAACAGTTCGGAACACTTTGTGTATATATTATGATGACATTTTAGTTTGTTTTGGGGTTCAAGGGAAATTAGAAACAGAAAAAGTGAAATTGTTTCCAACATTCTATTATCAACATACCTGGATAAGGGCGCAAGAGGCTCTCATGTAGGGGGAAAGTTGCATCTCCCAGGAAAACACAAGGACTTGGCATTGTTGTACCTGGCAGGACAGCTGGCAGTGGTAAATCAAGGGTCTTCAGCAGCAGTTTGGACCAAAAGAACTCTTGAAAAACACTCCACCATAGTGCTCTTGGCTGTATGCCCTACATCCATAATTATGAACCAGAAGCAAGCATCTTCTCTGTCTCCATATCTCACCTATTATATGTGTTGTTAGCTATATTAAATCTAGTACATCCTGGAAAATTTACACCATAAAAAAAAAATGCCAGTCAAGTGTCGTCTTCTTCTATGAAATCATGGCGGTCCACAAACAAACTTTTAAAGTGCGTGGCGCCACCTACTGCGTTAGAATGTACTATCAATCATGATCTGCTAAATTCTGTACTAACATGAAAATAAAATTCAAAACCAAATAAACCCCTAACTTCTCCCACACATCTTTTCTTTCCTTTACACCGAGCAGCTACATGACCCATTCTTTGGGATTTAAATCACTGCAGTGCATATGGGACAAATTCTCTAACATTGAAACTAAGGAATCCGATCTGTGCTTTTTGACCAGCAGGGTCAAATAATAATAATCACAGTGGTTGTCGAGGGTGCAACAGGTCAACACATCAGGAGTAAATGTCAGTTGGCTTTTCATAGCCGATCATTCAGAGTTAGAGACTGCAGGTGCGGTAGAGAGAGCGAGTCGAAAACAGCAGGTCCAGGACAAAGTAGCACGCTTCACTGCTTTCTGTATCATGACCTCTCTTCTTCCCATGTCTTTCCACTACCGACCATTCCGGTCCTTTACTCTCATCCACCCGCTCCGTGCCAACGGAACTGACACCCATGTTGTTCTCATTCCAGCACAGCTATTGGTTCACCCCCCCGCAAAAAAAACTGGTCGGTTCTCTCAAAGCTCAGCCCATGTCTGTGCAAATACTGCATTACAATGGACTCCAGGCTAACCGTCAGATGCATGTTGAGGCAATATCTCCACCCTGTGCAACAGCCTGAGGCCTGACTCGGTTTGACTCATACTTCAAAGATGTGAGCCTTACTGAGCTGCAATTTTCTCCTGAGCCCTCCTCCCAGGCCTAGCCTATGTGTAAAGGTGTCCTGCTTGTGTGCTTAGACAGAAATCATTGAATGTGTACTAAACCCTGCTGAATGCAAAAAGGCTGGGAAGGGCAGTCTGAGTGTAAATCTTGACTGCTGAAGTATGGAGAAAGATGACAGCTTCTAGAGTAAGGATAAATCCAGACAGAAATGTCTTATGCATAGCAACAAGACCTAACAGTAAAATATAGTAACATGTAGGTAAGTGATAAAAAAATGATAGTGTAATGTTTTACACACAACTTCTGCCAAACACTGAAATGAATCACTGACTAGAGCCAACTCCATGGCCTAAGAGTCATGAATGATAGACATGGCTTTGAATGAATGGCAACCAGTAGAGAGAAGGTTCAATAAGTTCACCAGCTCCGCTGTATAATGAATGAATTTCCTCACTGTTCACGACCATTAAAGATTCATAACCCCTCCAGCTTATCTCTCTACTTTGTGAAACATTGCATCAATGGTGCCGACTCAAAGTCTGCATTCATCAATTACAGTAGCCATGTTTTCATATATAGTTATGAGAGTAAAGTCATACCGTATATAAAAAAAACAGGACAACTATGATGGAAAGATGAAGTTTCCGTACAATTTTATAAATACCGACAGACCATTAGTTCGTTAGACATGGTGGGATCATTTTGTCAGTAAAAGTAATTATGCGAGAAATTACGGTGGAAGTTATTTTATGAGCAAATATTTATTGAACAACCATGAGATCGAGTTAAATGGAGTCACGCGATGGCATGGTGTGTGGTCCTCCCACTACGACTCGGGAAACCCATGCAGTTTATTAGGCTACAGATGAAATACTGTAAACTATGATTAACTTGGCAGGGTTGTGAAAGTACACCGTGATCTTGATTCTCCTCTCCAATAAATATTTATGGTCTTTTTCTGGTGATAAGATGATCGATGCTTTGACAAATAAAATATTCTCGCTCTTATCCATAATAATCTCATTATATAGACTAGCCTACCCACACTGTATCTGGAAACTGTTGGCTATAGCGCACGTGCCAAGACCAGAATAGGCACATTTGTTATAAATATATATATTTTTAAAAATAAAACAATTTGGGGGGGGGGGGGCTTTTTAGCCCCTTTTCTCCCCAATTGTGTGATATCCAAATTGGTAATTACAGTCTTTTCCCATCGCTGCAAATCACGTACAGACTCGGGAGAGGTGAAGGTCGAGAGCCATGCATCCTCCGAAACACAACCCCGCCAAGCTGCACTGCTTCTTGACACACAGCTCGCTTAACCCGGAAGCCAGCCGCACCATTGTGTTGGACGAAACATCATACAGCTGGCGATTGAAGTCAGCATGCATGCGCCTGGTCGCCAGATGTGGTCGCTATGTGCTCAGATTCATCAAGAGCGCGATGGGACAAGGACATCCCAGCCGGCCAAACCCTCCCCGAACCCGGATGACGCTGGGCCAATCGTGTGCCGCCTTATGGGTCTCCCAGTCACAGCTGGCTGTGACACAGCCCGGGATCAAGCAGCCCGGGATCACAGCCCCGGATTTGTAGTGACGCCTCTAGCAGTCTGCCTTTACATGGAACCCAAACCGGCTGTGGGCGTGCTCCATCGTGCATAAATGTATTTTGTCCCCCTGCACCAAACGCAATCACGACACGCAGGTTAAAATATCAAAACAAACTCTGAACCAATGACATTAATTTGGGAACAGGTCGAAAAGCATTAAAGATGTATGGCAATTTAGCTAGTTAGCTTGCTGTTGCTAGCTAATTTGTCCTATTTAGCTAGCTTGCTGTTGCTAGCTAATTTGTCCTATTTAGCTATAGCTTGCTGTTGCTAGCTAATATGTCCTGGGGTATAAACATTGAGTTGTTATTTTACCTGAAATGCACAAGGTCCTCTACTCCGACAATTAATAAAACGCATTTAAACGGTCAACCATATCGTTTCTAGTCATTTCTCCTCCTTACAGGCTTTTTCATCTTTGAACTTATATGGTGATTGGCATCTACCCTTTCATAGTATTACCACAACAACTGGCAAAACAGTTCGTCTTTCAATCACCCACGTGGGTATAACCAATGAGGAGATGGCACGTGGGTACCTGCTTCTATAAACCAATAAGTACATTTTGTGTGCACTATGTGAACATGCACTGACTTTTATCTGCAACAATTCCATTTGGTGGAAACACCACTGGTGGGAAAATGCGCATAATTTCTTTATGCAGATACTAGAATATTAGCATGAAAATCTCTTGTCAATTGGATGGAAACCTAGCTTGTAAAGTAGAATATTCAGTGCAGTAAATAATTGATTGAGTTATGCTAACCTGTGTGGCCATCTGACTAAGACAGAATTCAGATCTACTTTACTAGAGCAGGTTACGTTGTTGTGGGTCTTAAAGGTCCGTGCAGAATGGCTGCTAGCCGTCCAGCAATATAGTTGATATTACTGGCCCCTGAGGAGTTCTATGATAATGTCTGGATTTTGACCCATAATGATGAGTCATTGAATGATACTGTCATAAATAATCCGGTGTGCCACAGCGCCTTTAGCAGGCAAAATGAAGTGGCTTTCGCACAGATGACTACTGCTCTCAAAACATTACCCGTGTGAACTATCACCCCTGAATACCTCCCATGCTTTAGGAGAAACCGCTGCTAATATGCCTTCATGTTCAGAGACAGGTAAAGCAGTGAAGACTGAGATAAACTCTCCTTAGTATAAACACTTGAACACTGAAACAGAGAATTCCCAGTCTAAACACTTCACTGTGTCATGCAGACTCTGGACTTCGAAGTCCTAACATCTTTGAAGATAAAATACAGAGGCATTAGAGGAGGAGATAATCCACACAAAAAAAGGAACAATCATCTGGAAAGGTTTTGATACAGAGGATTTAGCGGGGACCGAGCTAGCTTCAAACAGCTCTAGATTCTCACAGACTTTAGTAAGAGGATAGGAAATTATAACAGCTCTACTTAACAGTGTGCACAGCACCCACCTTGTAACTAGAATCAACAACAACCTTTGGTTTGAAAGTCCTCTGAGGGTACACAACAGGGCAGCATGACACTGAAGTCATCAGTGTAGTAAAGTCTGAACTGAAGTTGAGCTCAGCCCTCACCTGCAGACTGACACAGACAGAGTAGAGGTAATGACGATGGTGCTTCCATGATTTTTCAAAATAATTAAAATGGAAAACTGGGCTTACATGAAAACCTATGGACAAGGGTAGCCAAACAAACAGCCAAAAAACAAGGATGTTCCCATCTGTTCCCATCAATGGTAGCAGGCACACCATTGTGCCACTGTCAGCGTTTCTGACAGCAGCAGCCTACAGAAGAGTACAGAGAGGGAGAGATAAGGAGAGAGGGATGGATGCTGAGGAACGAGTGGCTGAGCCAAGGAATTCACTGACTAACAAGGGGAGGGGAGAGGTGTGCTACAAGTGTGGACTCTGAGGATGGAGGAAGGAGAGAACCAAGGAGATGAGAGGATGAGGCTGGAGGCAGGAGAGAACCAAGGAGAGGGGAGGATGAGGCTGGGGGCAGGAGAGAACCAAGGAGAGGGGAGGATGAGGCTGGTGGCAGGAGAGAACCAAGGAGAGGGGAGGATGAGGCTGGGGGCAGGAGAGAACCAAGGAGAGGAGAGGATGAGGCTGGAGGCAGGAGAGAACCAAGGAGAGGGGAGGATGAGGCTGGGGGCAGGAGAGAACCAAGGAGAGGGGAGGATGAGGCTGGGGGCAGGAGAGAACCAAGGAGAGGAGAGGATGAGGCTGGGGGCAGGAGAGAACCAAGGAGAGGAGAGGATGAGGCTGGGGGCAGGAGAGAACCAAGGAGATGAGAGGATGAGGCTGGGGGCAGGAGAGAACCAAGGAGATGAGAGGATGAGGCTGGGGGCAGGAGAGAACCAAGGAGAGGGGAGGATGAGCCTGGGGGCAGGAGAGAACCAAGGAGAGGGGAGGATGAGCCTGGGGGCAGGAGAGAACCAAGGAGATGAGAGGATGAGGCTGGGGGCAGGAGAGAACCAAGGAGAGGGGAGGATGAGCCTGGGGGCAGGAGAGAACCAAGGAGAGGGGAGGATGAGCCTGGGGGCAGGAGAGAACCAAGGAGATGAGAGGATGAGGCTGGGGGCAGGAGAGAACCAAGGAGAGGAGAGGATGAGGCTGGGGGCAGGAGAGAACCAAGGAGATGAGAGGATGAGGCTGGGGGCAGGAGAGAACCAAGGAGATGAGAGGATGAGGCTGGGGGCAGGAGAGAACCAAGGAGAGGGGAGGATGAGGCTGGGGGCAGGAGAGAACCAAGGAGAGGGGAGGATGAGGCTGGAGGCAGGAGAGAACCAAGGAGAGGGGAGGATGAGGCTGGGGGCAGGAGAGAACCAAGGAGATGAGAGGATGAGGCTGGGGGCAGGAGAGAACCAAGGAGAGGATGAGGCTGGGGGCAGGAGAGAACCAAGGAGAGGGGAGGATGAGGCTGGGGGCAGGAGAGAACCAAGGAGAGGGGAGGATGAGGCTGGGGGCAGGAGAGAACCAAGGAGAGGGGAGGATGAGCCTGGGGGCAGGAGAGAACCAAGGAGAGGAGAGGATGAGGCTGGGGGCAGGAGAGAACCAAGGAGAGGGGAGGATGAGGCTGGGGGCAGGAGAGAACCAAGGAGAGGGGAGGATGAGGCTGGGGGCAGGAGAGAACCAAGGAGAGGGGAGGATGAGGCTGGGGGCAGGAGAGAACCAAGGAGAGGAGAGGATGAGGCTGGGGGCAGGAGAGAACCAAGGAGAGGGGAGGATGAGGCTGGGGGCAGGAGAGAACCAAGGAGAGGGGAGGATGAGGCTGGGGGCAGGAGAGAACCAAGGAGAGGGGAGGATGAGGCTGGGGGCAGGAGAGAACCAAGGAGAGGGGAGGATGAGGCTGGGGGCAGGAGAGAACCAAGGAGATGAGAGGATGAGGCTGGTGGCAGGAGAGAACCAAGGAGAGGAGGTAGGGCATGCCTAAGTGAGATGAATTATGTCAGCCTGACAGAGGAACTGTTCATTGATCTAAAGAGAAAAATGACAGTTGCTTGAGTGTGAAGGCCTGAATGGAACAAAATGGTGAGATGGTTATTTCACGAGCCACGGTTACCCCCACACCATATTCTCACTAAGTAACGTGATGATCTCATGTAGAATTAACAGTCAACAATATGGGGAGTAGAGCTGGGCGATATGGACAAAAAAATCCAGAATCGGGATAAATTTCCTGAATTGATGCGATAATGATAAATAGAACGATAAGTTTTATTATTATTATTATTATTATTATTATCCTTTAAAAACGACTACTTATGGTTGTAGCCATCAGTTGTCCCATTAACAATCACCAATAACAGCACACAAAGTGTCAAACTTCACATTAGTCAAGTATAGCCTACTTATCGCAATGAACAATATCAGAAAAATGCCTGTGATAAGTGATCGGTGTCAGTCATTTTTGGTTTAATGTCCCAGCTCTAATGGAGTCCATATATTACAGACAACATTGTCATAGAACAATAGTCCCAATCAACCACAGATCAGTGAGATCTTATCCTTATTCAGCAGTAACATTCTGATTACAGGGCACTACAGTGCGACCATTTTACTTACATATGCCCCGAAATATTTTGCTGTGCTACCTGGAATGAAAACTTAGGAGCACCAATGCACCTATAAAAATGTGAGATTCTAACTTTAGTATCTCAAATAATTTTTCATTGTGCTGCTAAATTTCCTTGAGTGCGTGGCACTTACATTGTTCAATGTATGTTTGTTCCTCTTTCCATAGGTTATGATGATATAGTGAATAGCCTTGGCCTATTGGATGGCTTAGGCCTACTCTACTTATTTAGAATGGTCAGGCTGTCAACTAAGCATGCACCTTTATGATCTCTTATCTGACCAAACAATGGCCAAGGAAAGAGCCAATCTGAGCAGACAGCAGCAGATGAAGTTGGCCTGTGGAGCTGGAGCACCTACAAATCAGTCCATTATGGCTTATCAGCTGAACCTCGTAATTAGAAGATCTACACCATTTTTATTTATTTATCGGTTATTATACCAGGTAAGTTGACTGAGAACACGTTCTCATTTGCAGCAACGACCTGGAGAATAGTTACAGGGGAGAGGAGGGGGATGAATGAGCCAATTGTAAATTGGGGATTATTAGGTGACCGTGATGGTTTGAGGGCCAGATTGGGAATTTAGCCAGGACACCGAGGTTAACACCCCTACTCTTACAATAAGTGCCATGGGATCTTTAATGACCTCAGAGAGTCAGGACACCCGTTTAACGTCCCATCCAAAAGATGGCACCCATTACAGGGCAGTGTCACTGCCCTGGGGCATTGGGATATTTTTTTATAGACCAGAGGAAAGAGTGCCTCCTACTGGCCCTCCAACACCACTTCCAGCAGCACCTGGTCTCCCATCCAGGAACTGACCAAGACCAACCCTGCTTAGCTTCAGAAGCAAGCCAGCAGTGGTATGCAGGGTGGTACCATAAGGCGTGGCACAAACACACATGACTTTAACGGGTGTGTGCGGGGTGGAAGTATGAGTGAAAGACGAGTAGCTACATTTAGACTTGACCGTGAAGTCAAGATAGCATAGTGAAAGGACCTGGAATGTTAGACAGAATTCTTCCTGACATAACTTCAATAAAACACACAAATATCAGCAGGGAAGCCAAATAATCTCAGGTTGAATTTTTACACAACAGGAGTGTCAGGTTGGGGAGATATCACCAGTAGCTTAAATGATCATCCATACCGCCCAAACAGATCCACAGATGATGCCATCTCTGACTCCACACTGCCCTTTCCCACATGGACAAAAGGAACACCTATGTGAGAACATGGTCCAAGCACATCAGACAGACAGTCGTGAAGAGGGCACAACAAAACCTATTACTCCTCAGGAGACTGAAAAAATTTGTCATGGGTCCTCAGATCCTCACTGGGTTCTACAACTGCATCATCGAGAGCATCCTGACTGGTTGCATCACTGCCTGGTATGGCAACTGCTCGGCCTCGGACCGCAAGGCACTACAGAGGGTAGTTGGTACGGCCCAGTACATCACTGGGGCCAAGCTTCCTGCCAACCAGGACCTCTATCCCAGGTGGTGTCAGAAGAAGGCCCTAAAAAAAAAAATTGTCAAATCCCCCAGCCACTCTAGTCATAGACTGTTCTCTCTGCTACCACATGGCAAGCGGTACCGGAGCACCAAGTCCAGGTCCAAGAGGCTTCTAAACAGCTTCTACCCCAAGACTCCTGAACAGCCAATCAAATGGCCACCCAGACTATTTGCATTGCCCCCCCTCTTTTACACTGCTGCAACTCACTGTTATTATCTATGCATAGTCACTTTAATAACTCTACCTACATGCATTACGTTCCCCAGTTTCTGTGCTGTGGGTTTGGTTGTGTGTGTGTGTTTCAGGATGGCTTCCTGAAATTCTAAGCAGCTGATTGGTCGGCCCCATCGATAATTGGAGATCTGACCCCGCCCTCTCGTCAGGAGATACAGCTGTCTTCAATTACTGACTCCTTCTCCAGCTGGATAAAAGCCAGTCTTCCTTTGTTAGGAAAGAGAGAGCTTCTTGGTATGTCGTTGTTGGTCTGTATAATTGTTGAAGTATTTTGGAGCCGGTCATGCATGTCAAAAGGACTGCGTTTCTGTTTATTGAAATGGTTTACTTACATTAGTAATTATAATTACATATACCTGTAGTATTTGTCTATGCACACTAGGTAAGACCTGTATTTTGGCTAGCGTGCCAGGTGGTGATAAGATAGGTAAGGTATGAGAGGGGGCTCTTTAACAGTTTCTTTGGTTCCGTCCAGCCCCTTTTCTCCAAATTACTGTGTGAAGGAGGAAATAAATTCCCAGTAACTGTGAAATTGTCATCCTTACCGCACCTGCAATCCCATACCTCTTTCACTCCACGGGGAGTTGTGTAGCAGGGTGTTGCGTTACCTCCAAGAGGCATGTGTAACATGAACATTTTACCTTGACTAACCGGTGTCCCCACACATTGACTCTGTACCGGTACCCACTGTCTATAGCCTCGCTAGTTATTTTACTGCTGCTCTTTGTTTGACATTTTTTAAACTGCATTGTTGGTTAAGGGCTTGCAAGTATTTCAAAGATCTACACCTTGTATTCAGCGCATATGCCAAATAAAATTATTTGATTAGTCACGTGATGTGACATTGTTGGTTACCTGAAAAACAAGCCTAATTTTCTCTCCAAAGAATGGAGTTAGATGTATCAAACATCCCCAGGGACGCTGATCGATTTCCGTGACTACGTGAGAGAATTCTCCATCTGTCAGTTGGCATTTCTACACGGAAAGCTTTCATTGCATGTCTGTGGAAAGCGGTGTTTTCATTTACTTGGTCTAAATTAAACTTAAATTGTCAAATATTTCACTTAACACCATCAGCCTCAGGGTGGGAAATTAACACCAGACAAATGCGGGTTGATTTTGGCCTTGGTGGGTAAGAATGTCTATATTAGCCTAGATCTAAGCTAATGGACCACAATCCATATTGTGATAACAATGTGTACAATTATTATACTTTAAAGGTTAGTTTGTAGCCATCCATTTCTCCATTAACAATCACCCATATATGTTTAATCTTATATCAAATGTCTCTAGTGGCTACTATATTGAAAAAATATAAATGCAACAATGAGTTAGTTCATAAGGAAATCAGACAATTTAAATAAAAGTTGGCCCATATCTACAGATGCCACATGACTGGGCAGGGGTGCAGCCATAAGAGGGCATTGGCCCAGCCAATCAGAATGAGTTTTTCCCCACAAATGGCCTTCAGAGAGAAATGTTCCTGGTCTCAGACGATCCTGAATGTGGAGGTCCTGGGCTGGCGTGGCCTGCAGTTGTGTGGCCAGTTGGAAGTACTGCCAAATACTCTAAAACAACGTTGGAGGCGACTTATGGTGGAGAAACACTCAATTCTCTGGCAACAGCTCTGGTGGACATTGCAGTCAGCATGCCAATTGCACACTCCCTCAAAAAATAAGACATCTGTGGCATTGCGTTGTGACAACTGCACATTTTAGAGAGCCTTTTATTGTCCCCGGCCCTAGGTGCACCTGTGTAATGATCATAGTTTAATCAGCTTCTTGATATGCCACATCTGTCAGGTGGATGGATTATCTTGGCAAAGGAAAAATGCTCAAAGGGGATGTAAAAAAGAATTGTGCACAAAATTTGAGAGAAATAAGCTTTTTGTGCGTATGGAACATTTCATTTCAGCTCATGAAACATGGGACCTACACTTTACATGTTGCATTTATATTTTTGTTCAGTATATTATCCTAACAAACAATATCGGCAAAGTGCCTGCAATAAGTGGTTGGAATCGATCATTTTTGGTTTATCGTCCCAGCTCTATCTTAGCCTATTTCTGCAGTAGGATATACTGTACCAGTACAAATCCCAGTGGCAGAATAGCATGGCGTCCATTTAGTCTACACTTCTCTACATGAATGGTTTTCTTATGTGTGAAGATTTTCCATGCATGCATTCCTGTACATGCATGCATTCCTGTACATTCACATTGCACACTCAAACTGAACTTTTATTTTCACCAATCGCTAAGCCTCAACACTCCTGCATGTCCCTCCCTAGACTGATTCATGGGAGTCTTGTGCTGAAGTATTGCCTTGCCTCTTGTCAGAGTCAGCGCTTTTCTCACAAGGGACATGATAACTGTATGTCAAGGCTGGAAGATTAAGAAGACCAGACCAGACATGACGGGACTGACACAGCTGGCTCAACAACTCCACACACGTTAGGAGGAAATCCATTGCACACATTCTGCTATTACGCAACCACTATTAAAGTATGTTATGTGACATGACATGCATTTTTTTTTTTTTTAATTTTACCTTTATTTTACTAGGCAAGTCAGTTAAGAACAAATTCTTATTTTCAATGACGGCCTGGGAACAGTGGGTTAACTGCCTGTTCAGGGGCAGAACGACAGATTTGTACCTTGTCAGCTCGGGGGTTAGAACTTGCAACCTTTCGGTTACTAGTCCAACGCTCTAACCACTAGGCTACCCTGCCGCCCCATGTTGACTGCACTGTAAATAGAGTTAGGCCCACATTTTAATGTGAAATGCGAGCTTTTGGTTTCAGAAATCTGTAAAGTATCAATAAATCTCCCCAAAAAGTGAAACTGGGCTGGAGTGAATGTTAGAAATATCTTCACCTCATTTAGTTGACAGGAACACTGCACATTACTCAATATTTGTAGTTCTCAGTGTCAAATTGCCAGAGTTAGGCCTAGCAATGAAGCTATTTATCATCATATTCCCTGGCTAAAACAGATTAAATGAGAAGGATGAGCTTACAAAAAATACAGATAAGGAACTGCAATGGCCTAGTAGGCAAATTCATTTTTTGAACCATCAGTTTTGCTTCCAAAAATACAGTGATAAGAAAAGTGATTTTAAAGAGAGCCAATCCACTATCACCAACATTTCAGAGACGAGCCGAACCTTCACAAACCTCATTATTTCCAGAGCCCTCTACAGAAGAGAAGACATGCAGAAAAGGTTTAATCAAGTGGGTTTCTGGCACTGTCAGATGAAGGGATTTGGAATCAGTCCACAGTGTTGACAGCCAAGAAAAATAGCAAGAGGAGAAAACCGAGACTGTGTATTCAAATTCAGCTATATGAAATATTCTCATCTGGCCATTGCAGAGGATTGCAAACATTGCAGCACAGCCATCATACATAACCTTTAATAATAATAATATTTCTGAATAGATTACAGTATAGGTAACCTAGGCTATACCTCAAAGTTATACCCTGATGAAGACAGCTTGTCTGTCGAAACGCTGGTTAGAAGGTTATTAAATTATTGCATCTGAGCCCCTAGAGTGTGCGGCTCTCCTTTTCAAGTATACCCTCAAAGTAGACCTATAGAATCATGGCCTGGGTAGAACTCGGATCAGGAAGTATTGCATACAGTTAATAGAAAAATAAGACAAACTGGGGGGAAATGCTATGAATAAAACAAGGAGATTATTTTCAAATCCTTGAAATCATTCTTCAGATTTATTTCAAAGATAGTAGCTAGCTAGACAGCTAAACTATACCTTCCATATTTTACACACTACAGGGCAGCGTCACTGTCAGTCAGTGATGCACGGCTCCAGGATTTCTGGCCTCGAGTCGTAGGATTCGACTCTTGCTCGACTCCCAAAATACACAAACGGATGCGCACACACCACCTCATTATTGCAGACTCTTACTAGGAAGTCTACATTTGCGTTCTGGAGGACTGACATCAGCACGATGCTGCCCATTTGCTCATCAATTTAGCCTAGGTGATGTGTAGAAACTAGAATATTTCTGCTGTCATTTTATTTTTTAAATCTAATAATTGACTCTTATAACGGAAGCCATGTTTTTTATTCTAGGTGTGAAAATATTTCAACTTCATGTTTAAACGATAATAGGCTACACGGATAACTCGTGCTTGGCTGTCCAATGAATCGGTCTCCCCATAATATGTAAATTGATGAATTGTTATCATTATTTTAGCAATCCATGGTAGACGTTTTTCCTAATAACAATGCCCCCCATCCTGCTAATTTGAGTTGCTGAGTCGTATTTGCAATTGACTGTGTTTATGGATGAGAAAATAAAAATGTGCCATTTCCAAAAAGTTTCGCGGATATGATGCTTTGCGATCTATTGCCTAGGACAGGGCTCTCCAACGCTGTTCCTGTAGAGCTATTATCCTGTAGGTTTTCACTCCAAACCTAATCTAGCGCATCTGATTCAGTTTATCAACCAGCAAATTATTAAATCAGGTTACTTACAACTGGGGATAGGGTGAAACAGGGTTGGAGAGCCCTGACCTAGGACATCAACAGCCAGGGGTTCATTAAATAAATTGGGCACAATAGTTTATTGCACATTTAGGCCTAATTAAACTGATGCATTTGTCTATGTTCAACTTCAATTCACTGGCACCACGAAGAACAGCGTAGCCATACTCACTGACAGCCTGATATACACGTTAATATGTTTTTGGTTAATTTACAAGGCATTGCTATGCTAGAAAGACATTTCTAGATACAGATTACAAAGATGTGGTTCTGACTGCCCCGACTCGCTTTCCCTCGCCTGCTCCTCGTTATGAAAAACGCTAGTGTGTGTTTGGTCTTCGGTCTGTTGCGTGTAGAATAGCTCAGCCTACTCATTGATAACCCCTACTTCAGTGAACTTGCGAGAGACAATGCAAGCCAAGAAATGGCGACATACAGCATTGCGATAGTCCACATCTTATTATTACGTCTACCCATGCCTGGCTGTGCCCCCTCCCATCTCTTGCTATCTTGCTCTTTCTTTGCTGTGAAAGATGCAAGAGTTTGTGTACGGCAAATAGTTTCCTACATTGCTAAAATACTGAATCCTAGGAATCGATTCCGCTAGCTTGACAACCAGAAATGGGAGTCGACTCCTCACTACTACTGGCACGCTTATTCATCAATGAATTTTCGGATGCTTGCGAATGTCAAAGTTAAACATTTGACAAATTACTTATTTTCACCCTGTATGAAATTAAATTGATGTGGCATTCAGTGAGTTAGCTTGCTGCTAACGTTAGCTGTAATCGCAATGACAGTCAGCCTAACCTGCTAGCTAGCTGAGTCGATATGGCTAGCAGCTTGCTCGCATAGCTTGCTTTACACCCCTTGCATGGCTAGCTTGCCATGTTACCTGGCTAAAAGAAGATGAAACACAGAACCACAGCCACGGCAGGAACTGCATCAACACAGCTAGCTAATACAATGCCAGATATAGCTACAATCAATACAAATATTTAGTTACCGAAGTCGCTATCCATTCCATAGCTTACTCCAATGACAGTGTCCGCATCCTCGGATGCTGTGGCCCCGGAAAAAGGACTCGCTTCCCTGGCCTCTGACAGCCCAACCGCTCCCTCAGCTACTGGCAGTGCTGCTTCCATCCAGACTCCCGGAGAAAGGGCAAGCCCTCCGAATGAAAGACCAACTGCGATGGCGCGATTCGGAGAAAATGAACGGTTGTTATTCAGCGTCCTACAGCTAAACCATACGATGAAATTAAAACAAATTCAGTGTGATATCCGTTATGGACCAGGCATCCGTGCAGTGGTTATCAGCCCGTCGGCGACACAGGTCCTCTCGGCTCGACTGCACTTTCTGCTGTCGCTGGCTTGATGCTGTGCATTCTGTCTCCCTCCGACTGATTCTTGAAGAACTGCTGACATTGACTTGGCTGTACGTCACGCATTCTCCTGTGCAAGGCAATGATAAATTAAATATAGCTACAATAAACCAAATTAACTGCTTGATTGAATCCTTCCTCTTTTAATTGACGAGGAAAAAGGTTTTATCCTCAAAAAGGGTGGCTAGCTACCGACCTTCGCCCCTGTCCATGACCTTTCAAAATGGATGATGACCAAATCTATTGAGCATGAATTCTGCACAAAGATGGAATACTCTGACTAACATATTGATTGTTCCCATCAACAAAAGCCAGGGATTGCCTTTGATGTCTGATATCCTTGGCACCTTGACGAGGCACTGCTCCTCTTCCAACATCGGAAAACCTCAGGTTGCAGAATGACTGACAGGCATCTGCAGAGGCTTGAAGGCTTCTGCTCTTCTTGGTAGGAGAGTTAAAAGGAAAATAGCATTTGTGGTATTATAGAATGGCTGGGCTTTGTTGTTATTTTGCCAACTATCAGGTCCTCAAGTTTATTCTGGTTGGCAAAGAGCTCTTCTTAACTTAATCAACTGAAAGAAGAGCTGTTGTTGTGAATGGCAATGTGAACTGCATTTCAAACTAACCTGACCCGTCCATAGTCCATCTAGTCCATCTCCAGAGCTTTATTAAATCTGACTGGTCTTAATGTAGATTATTAATCAAATGCAGATTCATCATGAGTGTTAATTTGTGATTATAAACTGTGTGGTTCGAGCACTGAATGCTGGTTGGCTGAAAGCCGTGGTATATCAGACTGTATACCACAGGTATGACAAATTATTTTTTAGTGTTCTAATTACATTGGTAACCAGTTTCTAATAGCAATAAGGCACCTCAGGGGTGTGTGGTATATGGCCAATATACCACAGCTAAGGGCTGTGTCCAGGCCCTTATGCTTTGAAAACGCAGACAGCGTCAATGCATTTTGGTAAACCAGAATTACATTCATTTCCAATGAAACAATGCGTTTGCCTTGCAACATTGCATTGCAGAGGCAGTTGCAGTGTGTTCAGTGTGGTGCATACATTGGATTTATCAAACCTATGCATAGACGGCTTGACAGAAACGGTAGCAGAAGGTGAATGTTGAAATTTTGTTTCATACATATCCAGATGATACTGCATACTATTTTGCGCAATGACGCTGTCGGTGTGTTCGAAGCGTTAGCCGTGGTATATTGACCATACACTGTACCACACCCCCTCATGCCTTATTGCGTAATTAGAAACCCGGGTGGTTTGAGTCCTGAATGCTGGTTGAGTGAAATCCGTGGTACATCAGATCCTATACCACGGTATGAGAAACATTTTTTTTTTACTATTCTAATTACATTGGTATCCAGTTTGTAATAGCAATAAGGCACCTCTGGGGTTTGTGGGGTGTATGGCCAATATTCCACAGCTAGGGGCTGTATCCAGCCCACAGCTAGGGGCTGTATCCAGTCCACACCTTCTCAGGCCTTATTGCTTAAGTATATACTCAGTGGCCAACAGTCTCTGTCAACAGAGCAAAGGGATGACGAGCGAGTAACTTTGGTTGCACCATTTTTGTTCTCAAATCCAGTAGAGGGCAGTGTAACATCTATTTCAGCAGAACAGATTCACAAATTCAATTTCAAGCACTACCACTCATATATGAAGGAATGCTCTCAGGTGGTAAATCTAAATTACTATTTCCTTTTTAGGTAATCAGTAACTTGAACTTCTTGTTGCATCACATGGAACAACCTTGTCAACCTCATCAACTCCTGGCAAAACATCAGCATAGCAAAACAGGTTAGTAACAGGAACCATGGTTTTATTAATGTTCTACTTGTGTAGTATGTGTTGGGAATTAAAAACAAGAAACATAAAGACGTTGAAAGACGCATTCCCCATTGACAATAAACACACTTGACAACAGAATTAGCACAAAGTAGTTTAGTTTATTATAGAATATGACACTAAGATCATATTTTTAATAATGCACATTCCGTTTTAAGTATTCAAAGGGAACAGTTGTAGAGGTCAAATCAAATCTGAGTTGTAGAGGTCAGGGTTCCTCTCCGGTGTACTGGCCGGGTATAGGGGGTCCTCCCAGGGGGTTGCACGCCATTATCATCAGGTCTGTCCTGTCCGTCAGGCGGGTTTGTGGACAGACCGTCACTGGTCTGGGGAATGGACCCACTCACACCCATTGGCTGACCGGGGGGGGGGGGGGGGTGTATCAGTGCATTAGTCCGTCAGTCATGGAAGAATTACAGGTACTTAGGAAGATCCTTCTCCACCACCTGAAAGGAAGGAGAAGATATAGGCATGATGAATTGTATCCATGTCTCTTTTTTTTCTGAACAAGGATTTATTTGTTTTTCTTGCATGTCCTAAGACAGTTTCAAGATACAATACTTGCAAAAATGTACAGTTCAATAGGGAGAAAAAACAAAATGAATGAAAAAACAAAGACAAAAACAACAGGATACAAATAAGGACAAAACCAAACTAAAACCAAATAGGTTTCAGTATTTCCAAATTCAATCAGCCTATTCAAATTTCAATCTCAAAGGTTACCAACCCAGAGCCACATAGGAATATTAAAGGTAGACAAAGCAGGGCAATCCCATCTCCCATCCACAAGACCAAACATTGTTGTTAAATTAGGTCTTGCAAGTGGGAGGCAGCATATGACCAATTGACCAGAGTTTTGGACTTGGCCCCACACAGTCTGGCAGTGGATCTTTCCAGCTGTGCAATATGCTAGTATATAAACAACCAACATCTGCAAAGGGCAATAGCAGGTTCAAACCAACTCATTAGAATAGGTTTTTTTGCCTGCTCTTAATGCAACCATAACAATCTGCCTTTGAGGGATAAGATAAGGAAATGCTAGAGGAGGTAGATTCCTGCCAAGAAAACCATTGAAAACACTTGTTGAACCCAAAGAGACTTTACCGGTAAACAGCTCCAAAGCATATATATATAATTTCCCACCTCAGATTGGGTACATTTATTAATCATCACTATCCACAAGCTTCATTTTGAACCTTCACTCTGGGGTAAAATAAAGCCTTTGAGAAAATTTAATAGGTTGATGGGCCCTTGCCCTCTTAGAAGAGGCACATTTGTTTCCCCATATTGTGGTCCAATCCCATTTAAACCCTGAACTTTGCAGGTCCTTCTCCCAGACCTTCATAACAGGTAGATGATTTATATTATGAGTCACCAGCCTATCGTATAGTGAGGACACCATTCCAGCATCCATGTCTTTTAGTTGATTTTCAGTTATGTTTCTCTCCTCATATGGATTTAATATAATTGGATTTAATTTGTTAGATAAGAGCCATAACAGTAGCCAGCTATAGACACTTGTGGTGTGTTGGATTTCCCATTCAGTAGAGACACTATGAGAGATACAGTGGGGCAAAAAAAGTATTTAATCAGCCACCAATTGTGTAAATTCTCCCACTTATAAAGATGTGAGAGGGCTGTAATTTTCATCACAGGTACCCTTCAACTATGACAGACAAAATGAGAAGAAAAAAAATCCAGAAAATCACATTGTAGGATTTTTAATGAATTTATTTGCAAATTATGGTGGAAAATAAGTATTTGGTCAATAACAAAAGTTTATCTCAATACTTTGTTATATACCCTTTGTTGGCAATGACAGAGGTCAAACGTTTTCACACACTGTTGCTGGTATTTTGGCCCATTCCTCCATGCAGATCTCCTCTAGAGCAGTGATGTTTTGGGGCTGTTGCTGGGCAACACGGACTTTTAACTCCCTCCAAAGATTTTCTATGGGGTTGAGATCTGGAGACTAGCTAGGCCACTCCAGGACCTTGAAATGCTTCTTACGAAGCTACTCCTTTGTTGCCCAGGCGGTGTGTTTGGGATCATTGTCATGCTGAAAGACCCAGCCACGTTTCATCTTCAATGCCCTTGCTGATGGAAGGAGGTTTTCACTCAAAATCTCACGATACATGGCCCCATTCATTCTTTCCTTTACACGGATCAGTCGTACTGGTCCCTTTGCAGAAAAACAGCCCCAAAGCATGATGTCTCCACCCCCATGCTTCACAGTAGGTATGGTGTTCTTTGGATGCAACTCAGCATTCTTTGTCCTCCAAACACTACGAGTTGAGTTTTTACCAAAAAGTTATATTTTGGTTTCATCTGACCATACGACATTCTCCCAATCTTCTTCTGGATCATCCAAATGCTCTCTAGCAAACTTCAGACGGGCCTGGACATGTACTGGCTTAAGCAGGGGGACACGTCTGGCACTGCAGGACTTGAGTCCCTGGCGGCGTAGTGTGTTACTGATGGTAGGCTTTGTTACTTTGGTCCCAGCTCTCTGCAGGTCATTCACTAGATCCCGCCGTGTGGTTCTGGGATTTTTGCTCACCGTTCTTGTGATCATTTTGACCCCACGGGGTGAGCTCTTGTGTGGAGCCCCAGATCGAGGGAGATTATCAGTGGTCTTGTATGTCTTCCATTTCCTAGTAATTGCTCCCACAATTGATTTATTCAAACCAAGCTGCTTACCTATTGCAGATTCAGTCTTCCCAGCCTGGTGCAGGTCTACAATTTTGTTTCTGGTGTCCTTTGACAGCTCTTTGGTCTTGGCCATCGTGGAGTTTGGAGTGTGACTGTTTAAGGTTGTGGACAGGTGTCTTTTATACTGATAACAAGTTCAAACAGGTGCCATTAATACAGGTAACGAGTGGAGGACAGAGGAGCCTCTTAAAGAAGAAGTTACAGGTCTGTGAGAGCCAGAAATCTTGCTCGTTTGTAGGTGACCAAATACTTATTTTCCACCATAATTTGGAAATGAATTCATAAAAAAATCCTAAATGTGATTTTCTGGATTTTTTTTTCTCATTTTGTCTGTCATAGTTGAAGTGTACCTATGATAAATTACAGGCCTCTCTCATCTTTTTAAGTGGGAGAACTTGCACAATTGGTGGCTGACTAAGTACTTTTTTGCCCCACTATATACCATGTTTGAGCAGCCATTAAAGAAAGCATGCCCTATATTCACATTTTCTGTGTGCTTGATAGAGGATTGCCCCCCACCACCCCAGCCCACTCACTCCCCACTACTTCCAATTTTACAGGGTTGTATTCACCTAAAAATGTTTCCAGGAAGTATTTATAAATGGTCGATAATGCATCATTTCAGTGGCAAAGTCACAAGGCAGAATGATGGAGAGGGTTATTCCAGGCCAGCCCTGAGGTTATGGCTGAGTGCTACATCACATGGACGTGTCAGTGAGCCCATCATAGGCCTGTGCTGTAATTACAGTCATTGACTTACACTGGGATCATCCATTGGTCC
The DNA here is from genome assembly GCF_036934945.1 of Oncorhynchus masou masou. Taxonomy (NCBI): domain Eukaryota; kingdom Metazoa; phylum Chordata; class Actinopteri; order Salmoniformes; family Salmonidae; genus Oncorhynchus; species Oncorhynchus masou. The sequence goes on along the minus strand of NC_088242.1, from coordinate 82,672,562 downwards.
ATATCTCTTCATAACCTGGCCCTCTCTGTTGATCAGGAACTACAAATACAGAGAGAAGAAGCAATGGACATTGAAACTCATTCTGCATTAAAGATTCAGTCCGGGATTAAAAACACTTACAAATCCATAACATATTGTAATGTAATATAGTTTTTAAAATTAACATATCATAAGAAATGGATGACGTAATGCACAATTTTCGGGGACCTGTTTTGGCTCATGAGCACTACTTTCAAAACTACTGGCTGAAATTATACAAAAGCTCTGGAGAATCACTTTAAACTTCCATGATCTAACTGCAAAATCTGATAATAGTCAATAGGTATTTTTGTTTTCAATTCGTTAACCCCACAACTCCCCAACTCATAAATGCTGAAATATACTTCCATTTAAGTATGTATTTGTATGACACTGGGCCAAGAAAGACCATGATAGTAAGACTACCATTTTAATTTTATTAAGTGAGGCTATAACGTTGAACTCAATGGGCATGCAATGAGCAACCTTTGCTTTCACCAGAGATAAACGCTTGGCATATAAATCTGGGTAACTCCTGTGTCAACTTTCTGCTGATGGGGATATATGATGATGACTATTAAGAAATATTTACCTTTGTGAAATTCCACTTGATGCCACTGTTGGGAAGAAAACAAGATCATAAGATAAAGTAATCATTAACACCGTGACAATAACCAAACTCATACATGTTATATTTTAAATATCTGCTTATATTACGGTATATAAGCTATTATCAAATACTTTGCGGAGCATTAGTAAGCAGTTTGTAAATAATTTGATATAATGTATTTAAAGCTGTCTAAGGCACTGCATCTCAGTGCAAGAAGTGACACTACAGTCCCTGGTTCAAATCCAGGCTGAATCACATCCGGCCGTGATTGGGAGTCCCATAGGGCGGTGCACAATTAGCCCAGCGTCGTCCGGGTTTGGCCGTCATTGTAAATAAGAATTTGTTCTTAAATGACTTACCTGGTTAAATAAAAAAATACAATATATTTTATATTCATGGCCATCAAAAATGATATGCGAGTCAAATCACGCTAGTTGTGACACGTCTCTCCAAAATGTTTCCACTCACTTTCCCAGGAAGCCTTTCCCATTGGGCTGCTCCTTCAGCCACTTCCATAGGGGGTGGGCGTTATCCCCGTTCACATCAATCTTACTGAACATTGGGAACTCAGCATTGTATGACTTAGCAAAGTCCTTGATCTGAGCTTCAGTGCCAGGTTCCTAAAATGAACACATAAGACACATAATAAAATGGCCATAGAAGAAATGTTTTAGGTGAGAAAAATGTTTTGATGAAGATGTAGCTACCTGACTCCCGAACTGGTTGGAAGGGAAGGCCAGGATGCGTAAACCTTTCTCAGCGTACTTCGCGTGCATCTCCGCAAACTGAGAGTAGTTTACTGGGGTTTTCCCTCATTTAGAGGCAACGTTGACGATGATGACAACATCTCCCCTACACAAACACATTAAAACACAGGAGAGAACAGGTCAGAGGCTTTTGGAAGGGGTATGGTGAATGATATATAACATGATTGTGGTTATTTAGTATTTTGGAGTGCTGAGTAACTTGTTTTTTCACCCACTAACCTGTATTTCTCGAGGGACACCTCATTGCCATCAATATCCTTGGCAGAGAAGTCATAAATAGATGTGGCTGTCTGCCAGTCCTCTGTCGGGGCAGACTGCGAGAGAGGTGTGAAGAAATAGAGTAAGTCCAAATATTAAAAGTGTACCGTTTGCTGCTAGCTGGCTGCTCACTCACACTCACTGTAAAGGAAAGACTCAGCAAATCTCTCTCTTTCAGAGTGATCGTCATCAATCAAATTAAATGCCTTTGCTCTCATCCATTCTACACGGAAATCCACATAATAACATATTTTGAAAATGTGTTTGAATGACAGAAAAGCAGCAATTGATGTGTTAAAAAGTTACTGATTACAAGGGTGTATTTCCCCTCCAACAAAAAACACACTCTATGCACCTGGCATACATGCTCAGATAGAAAGATTCGACAGCAGATGTAAACATAAGAAAACCACCCATAGCCAATATCGCCAAAACATTTCTCAGTGATCTTACTAAAGTCTGCAGCAAGACAGAGAAAAGGACAGCAGATCCTAGTAGACCCATGATTCCCTTTCAGTAAGGGATGTGACAGTATCCCTGTGATTTGGCCGCACAGTCTTCTGTCCCACACACCTTTGACTGACTGAGCCTTTCAGTACAGTACACACACTAATCCCCCAATTTATGAAACTCTGACAATCAATAACTAGGAAGATATGGCATTCTTCTCTGATAGGATGCTTTTATGCTGACCACTGACAGGCAAAGGATGATAACGCCTACACAATCAGTGGTCCTCATTACATACTGTTATCTCTTCCTAGAAGTGACACAAAGTGTGACTTGCACAGGACAAAGGTAACCTCATCTTTGAGAACTGACCTTGCTAAATACATAATTCAAAAAGTACAGAACACAGTAGTACTTCTCTATGACTAAATGAACAGTAACATTTCACATTAACAATAACATTTTAAAAGGATGGAGCAAAACTATCAATATGGTCCAAAAACCCACTATTACACCAAACAACAACTATATTTGGATGTATATTGCCCATATGCAGTGATCTTATAATTATGACCTTTGTCAGGATATCATATCAACTTAGATGAACCTTCACTTGACAAAGGCATACAATGAAACAATTTCTGTTTGCGATAGAGATTTTCAATTACAGAAGGCTATTCATAGTGTAAGTCTCAACAAATGACTCGCACAAGAGAGCCTAGTCATTCTGCAGCGCACGTAAACAGGGGTTTCAAAAAGCCTCAGTTCTTTCCTATTTCAGAGGTTCTTTATTCCATCAAATGTCATAACATCTTTAGCATCATATGCTATAGAATAGATGCAACAGATGTGCATGGAGACTCATGTTTACATTTTCTAAGAGATATGATTTTCTCAAGTATCAATCTTTTAATTTGAGGGCAGTGGTACAAGACAGTGGTTGGGCAACTACATTGATTCAGTATATATTATTTCACCATTTTGATAAGGTGCAAACTTTACCACTCAATGATGTCATCTTACAAACACAACAAGGTCAATTATACGCCTGATAAGGGAGCAGGGAGGTTCTGACTTGTGATACCACATAGCCTACCCTGTGTACACCCCAGATACCAAATAAATAATTAAACTGAAAACCAGCCAGATGATGATCATGTGTCCATACTTTTTCTGACATCCAGACACAATACCTTTTAACACCCTGTATGTACACAGCTCTTTCACAGACATCAAATGAAGAGATCATGTAGAGTAGTATAATTACATAAAACACACAAACATAACTAAATCCTAAATACATGCACTGCAAGTTAGGCCACTTTGCTATAGACAACGTTAGCAGGTTTTCAGCACACACCAGAAGGGCTATGGAGAGAATGGTTTCATCCTATGTAACAGTCAACAGCACAACAATTAACTCTGCATATGGCTATAGTACTGTATACAATAGCCTACCATTGTGAATAAATATAATCCAATCACAAGAACGAGTCCACAGCTTGCCAATGTCCCAAATACTAAAACACGCTTAATTTGCCACAACGACATTGAATTGTATAAACTCCGCCTGCAGGGTTTGTTGGGAAACGTACTGCGTACGGTGTGTTTGAGCCTCTAGGGGGCGTGCCATCACCGTATTTGATAATTTGCATGTTTTTCTCTGACTGAGCTAAGTCATACGGTCGTTTGTTTTTTTGTACATGTGCTAAGAAATAACATTTATATTTGAAGAGGGTAAAATACAAATGCAGTTCTAATGACTGGTTAGATCAGTCAAAAATATTTAATTCATTGTTGGGAAATATCCGGTGACATCATCATTGCGCGCGCTCCTAATAACGTGTAACTGCAACGTGAGTTAGCATTAGCTAGTGATAAGTACCTTACATGTATTGATATATCGTATACTGCACCGGTAATTAATCAAAACATATCGGAACGCAATGGATGACGATGAAGAAACATATAGGCTATGGAAAATTCGGAAAACCATCATGCAGGTGGGTTACTGGGGTGAGCTGTTTGCTAGCTAACGTTAACTGTATCAACTTTAGTAGTAGCTAGCTAACTATCGGTAGCTGTAGTCAATATATGATACCCAAAGGTGGAGCAATTGATATTCACTAACTATAGTTCAATGATGGAGTATGAATGACTCCCAATTAGCTATAGTTTTGGTGCATAAACAATGATAGAGGCCTCTAATGGCCGTGCTAACATTGGCAGCGCCGTTTAGGGCTTCCACCATTTTAATGTAGTCAACTGGGTGATACTTTCAACTTCATTGGCTGACCCAAATCTTGAAGAACAACATTGGCCACATCAAAATGGAGTTCCAAAGATGAGTCCCATCTATTTGGCTATGATTCAGTATATGAAGGACCTGTCTTGTCACATTACATGGAAAGCGTCATTGTACAACTCTCTCCTTGTTGGTCAGCTGTGTCATGACAGAGGCTACCTGGTGACCCAAGATGAGTTGGACCAGACCTTGGATGAGTTTAAAAGTCAGTTTGGGGACAAACCCAGCGAGGGTCGCCCACGACGGACAGATCTCACTGTCCTGGTAGCACACAATGATGACCCCACAGACCAGATGTTTGTTTTCTTTCCTGGTATGTTATTGCCAATGTGGCCCTAGTGACCACATTGACGATACAGTAATAAGTCAGCACCTGTCATTTGCCATAGTCCTGTAACTTATGACGATATTGAATCCCTTCATTTTCACCCATGTAGAGGAGCCTAAAGTTGGTATTAAGACCATCAAGATGTACTGCCAGCGGATGCAGGAGGAAAACATCACACGTGCCTGCATTGTAGTTCAGATGGGAATGACACCTTCAGCTAAGCAGGTAAGGTTTGTGGATGTTGTTGGACACGAGATCTTACTTTTTCAAGCTACTATGTTTGTTTTCAGCTTTTCATTTCAGTGGTCTTTTTTTTTTCTAAACATCAAATTTTAGTCTCTAGTTGATATGGCCCCCAAATACATCCTGGAACAGTTTCTGCAGCAGGAGCTTCTAATAAACATCACTGAGCATGAGGTAAGCAGATGGAAAGTTGTTGCAATATCATTAAGATTGTAGTCATAAGACCTTTTGAACTGCTATGTGACACACTTAACTAATCTTATTATGTAATTATTTTGTTGCAGCTAGTTCCTGAACACATAGTCATGACAAAAGAGGAACTGTCTGAATTGCTGTTACGATAGTATCCTTTTTCACAGCATGGATTTCAAACTCGTACCTGGATAGAGTATAAATCCTGCGTTCTATGTACTGGATTCACATGCATAGTCACCCCAAATGAGAATCTATTAATCTAACACTAGATTGAGCTATAGAGAGAAACTTGTGTGTTGGGATTTCTTGATTTGTCTCAGTAAACTGAAGGAGAGCCAGCTGCCTAGGATCCAACAAGGAGATCCTGTAGCCCGGTACTTTGGATTGAAAAGAGGCCAGGTACAAGATTAATCTTCTCAACCTAATGTAGTTAAAACATTTCTGAAATAAGTGATTTACTTGGCTCTCGTCTCTTTGCGGTGACAGGTAGTAAAGATAATCAGACCCAGTGAGACTGCTGGACGATACATCACCTACAGGCTGGTCCAGTGAGGATTTCAATGTGAGTGCTTGGTGAATATTAGGGCTTTTTCCGAACCAGCATCTCTATATTGTACATTTTTTGTATAACAATACATTTAATTATTCAGATGGGCATTTGAGAATGTAAATCTACTCTCGTTCCTTTAGGTATGTTGCTGTACTAAGGGACAGCGTGTGAGCCAATAAAACTCATGGATTATTCCACAGCTGGCCTCATCTCTTTGGATTAAGTTCAGTTGTTAATTTGTTCAATAAATCCTCTAGAAAGATATGTATGGCGATGCTAGTTATTTTAATATGGTTTGACCATCCAGACAATGCATATTTTAGTTGTCTAAAAATGTGGGCAAGGTCAGGACAAAGGGCACGTCACCTAGAGTAGCAGCAGGTATACATGAGGCTATGGTTGTTTTACAAGTCAACATTTAATAGTATTCTCTTTATTACTGACAATGTCAAAACAGTGAATTCAGCAGGTAGACAAATACAGCCAACATAACTGTTAAGATAAAGTTGGATTTTATTTCTGAAATAAAAACCAGCAGCACTTTGAATACCTGGAATAGTTATCTTAAATCACAAGACAAACTCACTATTCAAGCATAAGAGCAATGTAAATACTTTTTAAAATAGATTATCGCTATGCCAATTTTCAATATTAAATCACAGCTTGTTATAACTAGAATTAATGCTGACAGAAAACAGCTATAACTAAGTGTCCAAGATTTTTTTATTTAACCAGGTAGGCTAGTTGAGAACAAGTTCTCATTTGCAACTGCGACCTGGCCAAGATAAAGCAGAACAGTGTGAACAGACAGTTACACATGGCGTAAACAATTAAGTCAATAAAACAGTAGAAAAAGAGTCTATATACATTGTGTGCAAAAGGCATGAGGAGGTAGGCAAATAATTACAATTTTGCAGATTAACACTGGAGTGATAAATGATCAGATGGTCATGTACAGGTATTGGTGTGCAAAAGAGCAGAAAAGTAAATAAATAAAACAGTATGGGGATGAGGTAAGTAAAATTGGGTGGGCTATTTACCGATAGACTGTACAGCTACAGCGATCAGATAGCAGATGTTTGAAATTGAGGGAGATAAGTCTCCAACTTCAGCGATTCTTGCAATTCGTTCCAGTCACAGGCAGCTGGATGAATGTGTCATGTAGTATTACATGACATTCTAATGCCAAAGTTAAAACCAAGATTCATGGTAACATCCACCAGACTGGAAGTACAGGCCGTGTTTACACAAACTGGCTCCCTGTCCCTGGGCAGCAGACTAACCTTTGACCTGCCCAGAACATGGTTGTTGGACTGATTCACGTTGAGCTCAGAAGCCTCTAGGTCTCATGGTCCAAGGCATCGGGAACCAGGTCAGTCTGAGGTAGAGACTGGAGAGTTTCAGGCTATCCTTGCAGCTCAGTTGGTCATCCTCTGTGCTGACCTTGCTCTCCTGTTTGACCAGGCTGTGGGGACCCTCTCCCAGTCTCATCCAGCTCAGAGTCAGAGTCCACCATTTGCTCACTGGAGCCTAGGGAGCCTAGAGAACTGCCTGCATGGAGGAAAAGTGACACTGGTCAGACTCACCTGGATAAATATAAAGATGTAGTAAAATCAAAAAGGCAAAAGGTAATTCTTCACAAGTCCATCTAAACATCTCTTACCACAGCCCTCCATATTGTCAGTCTGTTCTGCTCTGTTCCTCTACATCAGCTACCGCAGCACTGCTGTTCTCATCTATACCTGCACCGACAGTCTACCAGCAGGGGGAGACAAACACAACCTAAGATAAAATAGGGAGCTTGAGTTCAAACCATTCACAACTCTGGTATTAGTTGAGCTATTGTGGGTAGGTGAACAGAAAGCGTTCACATTCTTTGTATGTTTGAAATATTCTTTAACATGTAATTTTGCTTATCTAAAGTATGTACACAACAGACCTGTTGGGTGGAGAATGGGTGACTGTTGGAGGACTGGAAGATGGCTGTGTAAAAGACAGAGTCTCTGATGCGGGCCTGGTGGGGGTAGTCCACAAGAGAGGACAGGGACACTGTGGCCCCAGTGGGCCGGGGCCACATCAGAGAGGGGCCAAACATGATGCCCAGGTTAAATGGGACTCATCTTATTGTCCTGCTCTAACTCTGCAATCCTGAGGACAGGGAAGGGGGCAATATGTATGATATGACAGGGAGAGGTTTAAAAAAAACTAAGAAGTTAAACATGGAAGGGGTGCAAACATTTAAGCATTAAAATCCTTAACTGAAAAAAGATGCAGAATGTAAACAGCATAGTGGGTCAATTTCTGCAACAACTGAAACGCTAACATGTTAAAACAGTGCTGTCATACCTTGTCCATAGACTGCTTACAGGGTTAAAAAGACAAATGATTCAATGACAGATTGGTTAAACTATCCCTTTAATATAATATGTGCTCAGGCTGCCATTGTCATCATGTATCACAGCTAAACTGAGTTTTATTCATCCATTATCCAGAAACATGATTATTCAATCAATATATTTGTAATACAGGGATGTTACATTACAAATAGTTATGGGTGGACAAGGTGAGGATTTTCTATTCTGTTCTTGAAATGAAAAACAATGACAAGGGCAGATATTCATTGCCATATCTGTAATCTTTAATGAACCAAATCTTTACAAAAATCAGTCATTTTAACAGAAGTGAAGCAGGATAGAAAATTGAGCTTCAATATATCCAGTGTTCTGTGAATGTCCATAATTGTTTTGGAGCATTTCCCATTCAGGCACATCACGTTGCGCATAAGAACAGCCCTTAGCCGTGGTAAATTGGCCATATATCACATACCCAATCAGAACCCAAAATATAAGCTTGTTATACTCCATGGTTTGTTGACAAAGTACATCTAAAACACTGAAAAGCCTCTATGGTTAACTATATATTTTTTTAGATAATCAATGGTCAGTCCTTGCATACATAGCAGTTGTTTTGACCCAAAAGGTGGGATGACCACTTGTTTTAATTTAGGATTCCAGCTTTAAAATGTTTTTTGTTCAAATGACATCCTTGACAGCAAAGTTGTTGGTAACGTCTCCATAGTTTTGATTTTAAAAATTGCATTTATTTTTTTTAAAGTTGTAGAAATACAAAAACCCTGATTTTTTTTATTAGAATTTCCAGCTAAATGAAACATCTTCCTCTCTTGGAATTAGACATAAAGAAAGGTGTGAGCTCTGGTCTGCGGAAGCCATCGCCTAAATTCCCATGTCTGAAGGCAGCCCTAGCATTGGCCCTCTAACTTACCTCTCCAAAGAAGATGTTAGTCCAACAGAAGGACAAAACAAACCAAGTGATCCTTGAAGGTTGAGAGCATTTCACATCTCCCATTTAAGAGGCTATTGCCTTGTTTGTGCAGGCGACTGCCGAATGACTGAACTTTATCATAAATAGCGACTGATTATGATTTGAAGATCAGTCAGTCACATCACGGTTTTGATGCTCTCGAACACGGCCGTTGTCTGTGCACTCTAGAGTTATAGTTCTGGAATGGTGTGCTCTAATCTAAAGTTCTGTAGCTGGACCCCACTCGATGTCATCAGTCTCTTCATTGTCAGAGCTGTCACTGCCTCGGATCCGAGTGCGCCTCGTTTGGACAGCCTGATGGTGAGCCAACCTATCAGGAGATAGAAGAGAAGAGGGCATTACTAACTGTCAGTTCAGTCTTACTCAACTTGGATAGAATAATTTGGACTAGGACTGGAGTAGTTGATCAATTGCTAAGGTTGGTTTATAGACAGGCATTTTGATTACCATGTGTGAAACAAACATTGTCATACAGATTAATATGATCAGATACTAACACAATGAACAATGGAGATGCTTTCCTCTCCTGAGATTCTGCCATACGGGTCTGAAAGAGGGAAAGAGGTCATGAGTCAAAATCACTGGAGACCAAGTTAACAGACTATTTTAGCCTTTGGAAGGAAACTGCGAGTTAATAGAGGATCTGTAAGAGTTTGTGCTATGCTGAACTGTGACAGTCCCACCAGTACCTGTTGAAGTTTCTTCTCTATGACTGACAGTGTGACAGCTGGGGGGCTCTCTGGCAGCAGTTCAGCCAATGGGGGCTCAAGCACAGAGACAGAGACTCTGGGGTCAGGGGCTATGAAGTCAGGGGGTGTGTCCGAGGGGGTGGTCGGAACAGCCTGGTCAATGGCCCTGAAGTCCGAATCTGAGAAGCTATGATAGGGTCGGATTTCATCAGCAACGTCAACGTGGGGAGGGCTGTCAGATGGACGATGGGTCGATCTGGGCTCAGACACATGCATCAGGGGTGGAACCTCTCTCAGGGACTCGGGGGAGGGGTACTCAGAGGCAGGCTCTGAAGACCGGGCCAGAGCGGTGAGCCTGGAGATCCGGGGCTGATTGCTGGGATCAAATGGTTCCTCCAGGTCCTCATTATCAGTGTAGACGTCTGTGTCCTCCAGTTCGCTGGCAGCACTCAGGTAGTCCGAGTGGGTCCGGTCCAATGCATCCAGCTCCTCCTCTCCGCCTCCCTCCAACTAACACACACACACACTTATTTTGATCTTTATAGCACCAGGTAAGTTGGTGAGAGCAAATTGCCAGTTTTACTGTGGAGCTGGGATCTGTCTGTTTTACCGTGACTTCTGAGTCCCAGACAGGTTTGGCCTGCTGGTGTCTGATCTTGTCTTTCAGAGTCTCATACCACACATTAGAGCTGGGCTGGAGATCAATACGAGCTGGGAACAATGAGACAGTTTTTAATAAAACCACTTGGGACATGTTTTTTGTGTGGTTTTTTTTTTTTACAGATAAACCATGTAAGAGCAAAAACAACATGTATGTGTTAACCTGTGAATAGATGGCTGCAGTGCTTCCTCATCTTGAGGGCCTGTGTGTAGAGGCGTCTGGAGCTCTTGTTGGAGTCGGGGCACATCCTCTGCCTCATGACCTTGACGTCCTTCCTGCTGTGTGGGTCCAGGAACAGAACCATGGGGTGGTACTGGATGTAGTTCAGACGCTCCACGGCAGTGGGAGTAATGTCCAGCAGAGGGTGCTTGTTCTGGAAACAAAGTGAACAAACACAGGGCATTTTTCTTCAATTCTGGTACTGGAGTCAAAAAAGCATACAGCAGTTGTACGTCTGCTCTGTCTCACACCAAAACAGGTCACATCCCAGTTTGTTTCATCACCTTCTCTGCAATCCTTCGTACTGTGTCCAGCTTGATGACCGTGGAAGTAGTGTCTGCGCCACTACTACGAGGAGCCATCTCTGCCACCTCATATTCATGAGGCATCTCTCTGGCCAGCTTCTCCATGGCCACATCGTTCAGAGGACCCATGATGACGATTGGCCGTTTGAAATTAGCTGGAGAGCCACATGGGTCAAAAGGCGTACATGTGTTGATTCCAAATACAAAAAAAGTACCCTAACATTTAATGTGTTTGACTATTATGTGAACTATTATGCAATATATAAAAAACTGTCCCTACCTTTTCTGAGCAGAACTCTCTCGTAAGCTGGGAATTTGCCCTGGATAGTAAGCTGGAGCAGGTCATCACGAGTCCTGCGGACGTTCTTCTTGGCCCCTCTGAGCCCCCGTAGTTTCCAGAACTCTACCCTGGGCCCTGAAACCTGGCGATCACCTTCTCCACTGGCCCTCTGAGCCTGCTCCATTCTGGCCAGAGTCTCGGCCCTGAGAGAGACGGAGAGGAAATACCATGTGGAATAAAAGCAACCCCAATGATAGTATCTTTAAGTGTACACATTGGAAATAAGTGCAGTACATTGCTCTCAAGTGTCATGCTCTGTAACCATATGCATCGTTATACATTCAAACCCAACCAACCAACAAAGGAATAAACCAAACAACCAATCATTCTAGTCTCAACTCACCTGACCTGGTTGGGGATGGTGCCCTTGTCCAGCTCATGCAGGTCATTGCCCATGCGTATAGCCAGCCACTTTCCCAGCTTGCCCCTGTGCATGGTGTCCACCACTCTGAACACCTCTCCCCTGGTGAAGGCTAGGCCGATGTTGCCCTCCACCTCATTGTCATAGTGGGTCCTGACGTAGAACGAGTCCCCCAGGTTGGACTTCAGGATCTTCTTGTAAACTGACGAGAGCAAGAATAACTCCGTCATTTAGGAATAACTTAATCATTTGTATGTACCTTATTACTGGGATAGTTATTACCAAAGTAATTATATAGAAAATGTCACACTGACAAGTCCTCTGAAATCTTCCACCCTGCACCTGCTTCAGTCTCTGAGGTAATACTCACTGTCCATCTTGTTCTGAGTACGGATGTTGACCGGCTCCCCTCTCTTGATGTTGATCAGGAACATCGCAGCTTCCTCACGGTTGAAATAACCAAAGTCCACCCCATTCACCTACAACAAGACCATAGCCCATGAGTGGTGAAAGACATGTTGCATATACCGTGGTGTAGATACCGTAGTGTAGATACCGTAGTGTAGATGCCGTAGTGTAGATGCCGTAGATCAGCACTTCAGTGGTCATCAACACTTGTCCCAGAGAGCTACAGTGTGTGCAGGCTTTTACTTCAGCACAGCATCATTTAAAAAAATATTTAAAAAATAAACTAATCAAGATCTTAGTTGAATCAGCTGTGTTCGTGCTGGGCTAGAACAAAAACCTACACACCCTGTCCCGGTGGTGACCACTGCTGTGATCAGTGGGTCTTCACCTGCATGATCTGGTCCCCCTCCTTCATACCCTGCTCCTGAGCTGGGCTGTTGGGCTGAACCCCATCCACAAAGATGCCCACATCGTTGCCTCCCACCAGTCTCAGACCAACGCTTGCCTCCTTCACAAACGACACTGTGTTCAGATCTGAGCTGTATCAACAGAGAGTAAACAGTTTTGAAAAAAGGAGTAACATCAAACTGAGAATTTATGAAAAGGAGCATTGTCTAGTCTTATATGCTACAGACTATAGCAGGGTGTCCCTACTGGCAGCAAAACAAAAAACAAAATGTTTGACTGTCATCGTTGGACATAAGACTAAAAACACCAGCAAATCAGCTCCAACTAATTTTAATTTTGGAAACCTGTTCCAAAGTATTCCCAAGCATAATAAAGAAATGCGATCGAATACAAATGTAAGCAAGGTTTAAAGATATTGTTTTAGTCAAATATTATATCTGTTTCGGCTAGCATGCTAGTAGATACCCATAGACTTCCAGTCATTGCGTTAATGCTAGTTAGCATTGACTTGAAAAACGAACACTAACTTCCTTTATACTGGACACAGACACAAAAATGGTATCCACGAGTTCATCTGACTCTGGGAAGTAGATAAAAGGGCCTCATCGCCCAGTATGCCTCCAATGTTGGCTATATGGGTATAAATAAAACTCACCCCAAGCTAGGTGTAGGAATGGAGTCTGGGGGTAGGGAGTAGAGGGGTTCCTCGGTCTTGTCTGAAATGGAAATAACAGTTAAGACCTTCCAACCAGAGTTACTAATAAACTAAGCAAAAAAAGAAACGTCCACCCACTGTCATCTGCGTTTATTTTCAGCAAACTTAACATGTGTAAACATTTGTATGAAGATACATTCACATACATGTGACAAACAGAAATTGAATAATGTGTCCCTGAACAAAGGGGGGGGGGTCAAAATCAAAAGTAACAGTCAGTATCTTGTGTGGTCATCAGCTGCATTAAGCACTGCATCTCCTCCTCATGGACTGCACCAGATTTGCCAGTTCTTGCTGTGAGATGTTACCCCACTCTTCCACCAAGGCACCTGTAAGTTCCCGGACATTTCTGGGGGAATGGTCCTAGCCCTCACCCTCTGATCCAACAGGTCCCAGACGTGCTCAATGGGATTGAGATCCCGGCGCTTCACTGGCCATGGCAGAACACGGACATTCCTGTCTTGCAGGAAATCAGGCACAGAACGAGCAGTATGGCTGGTGGCATTGTCATGCTGGAGGGCCATGTCAGGATGAGCCTGCAGGAAGGGTACCACATCAGGGAGGATGTCTTCCCTGTAACACACAGCGTTGAGATTGCCTGCAATGACAACAAGCCCAGTTCGATGATGCTATGCCTCTCTCAGCCAATTGCGGACAGTCTGAGCACTGATGGAGGGATTGTGCGTTCCTGGTGTAACTCGGGCAGTTGTTGCCATCATGTACCTGTCCCGCAGGTGTGATGTTCGGATGTACCGATCCTGTGCAGTTGTTATATATGTGGTCTGCCACTGCGAGGATGATCAGCTGTCCGTCCTGTCTCCCTGTAGCGCTCTTAGGCGTCTCACAGTACGGACATTGCAATTTATTGCCCTGGCCACATCTGCAGTCCTCATGCCTCCTTGCAGCATGCCTAAGGCACGTTCACACAGATGAGCAGGGACCCTGGGCATCTTTCTTTTGGTGTTTTTCCAGAGTCAGTAGAAAGGCCTCTTTAGTGTCCTAAGTTTTCATAACCGTGACCTTAATTGCCTACCGTCTGTAAGCTGTTAGTGTCTTAACGACCGTTCCACAGATGCATGTTCATTAATTGTTTATGGTTCATTGAACAAGCATGGGAAACAGTGTAAACGCTTTACAATGAAGATATGTGAAGTTATTTGGATTTTTCCGAATTATCTTTGAAAGACAGGATCCTGAAAAAGGGACGTTTCTTTTTTTTGCTGAGTTTACATTATAAAAGAGGACATTGGAGAGCTGATACTTACAGTAGACTGGAGGGTTGCTCTTCATTGATATCCCAGTGCGGACATCGCCATTGACTCTGTGTGGAATACTACAAGAGAAGAGATGCATTACCATTCACGCACATTTACACAATAACGCTTCTACACTGAGTTAGAGATCAGAGGTGGTGGGAGCACACACACTTGTGATCAAATTGACTTGAATAGTGACAGTGACTTTTGTCACAGAAGAGCATTCTTTTTTTTATGGTGGTTAATTAAAAAAAACTGTTCTTTACCTGGTTGTCTATAGTGGTTTCTAGAAGATACTGTAAACTAGAGTTTTACCTGTGGTTGCTCTCCACATCTGTACTCCCAGACCTCCTAGGGGGTGAGGGTGTACGGTCCGAATCAGAGGAACCTGAACAGGGCAAACAGAGGATCAGGATACATATCTGGCCTTAATGGCCATGTTCTGTTATAATCGCCACCCGGCAGAGCCAGAAGAGGACTGGCCACCCCTCAGAGCCTGGTTCCTCTCTAGGTTTCTGTCTTTCTATAGTACTTTTCCTAACCACCATGCTTCTACATCTGCATTGCTTGCTGTTTTAGGCGGAGTTTCTGTATCACACATTGTGACATTACTGATGTGAAAGGGCTTTATAAATACATTTGATTGAAATTTGACATGGTGCCTTCAGAAAGTATTTATACCCCTTGACTTATTCTACACTCAATACTCCAGAATGACAAAATTAAAACATGTTTTTATGATTTCACATTTATTGAACATGAAATAGATATCTAATTTACATAAGTATTCACACCTCTGTTAATACTTTGTAAAAGCACATTTGTCATTACGAGGTACTGTGTTAGAGATGGGTGTGACGAAAACAAATCTAATCCATTTTGAATTTAGGCTATAACACAACAAAATGTGGAAAAAGTTAAGGGGTATGAATTCTTTCTGAAGGCACTGTACATGTACAGACTTTAGGATTTCCAACCCCAAAATTCCATCTTCTTAGACGGTGCTCATCTTTCACATGGGGGACACTGACCTGAGACTGGACTGGAAGAGGTCATGCCTTGTCGAGGGGGGTCCTGTCTCACTACTGGAGCTGGAGAAGACTTCATCTCAGGCAGAGCTCTGGGAGAGAGAGAGAGCAATCACACTCAATATAATGCCCTTACTGTGTCAACTACTTGAGTCCCCGAGCTGACAAGGTAAAAATCTGTCGTTCTGCCCCTGAACAAGGTAGTTAAACCCACTGTTCCCAGGTAGGAAGTCATTGTCAATATGAATTTGTTCTTAACCGACTTGCCTCGTTAAATAAAAGGTTACATGTAAAAAATTAAATATTCAGGGGTAGGCTAGATTCAGATGTGGGATGATTTTTGTTTGAGCGGATGGTCGGGGGGCCGGAACATAATTATTATTATTATTTTTTTTAAATGTACCCAGAAAATTTAACCAATTTAACAAATTCTTATTTTCAATGACGGCCTAGGAACAGTGGGTTAACTGCCTTGTTCAGGGGCAGAGCGACAGTTTACCTTGTCAGCTCGGGGATTCGATCTTGCAACCTTTCGTTTACTAGTCCAACACAAACCATTAGGCTATGTAAGACCAAGAAGAGCTTATTTTTTAAAATATGTCATACTCTAATTACATTGAGACACGATCACATTTAACCAAATTCTTGTCAATTCATTTTACTAATAACTTGTTCACCCCAAAAAACAAAACAAGAAAAGAAAAGAACACTGACAGTTTTGGCCTGTTGCTGACCTCTGCCTTCAGAAAATATTCACACTCCTTGACTTATTCCACATTTTCTTGCATTACAGCCGGAATTCAAAATTGATTAGAGCTCTCAATATTTACCCATGTATTCTTTTCAGAATTCTTCAAGCTCTGTCAAATTGGATGATCATTGCTAGACAACCATTTTCAAGTCTTGCCATACATTTTTTTAATTAAATCTGTGTGAAAATCTAACTCCGACACTAGATTTCAGCCTTGTATTTTAGGTTATTGTCCTGATGAAAGGTGAAATCATCTCCCAGTGTCTTTTTCCCCCTGAAAATCTCCCCAGTCCTTAACGATTACAAGAATACCCATAACATGATGCTGCCACCACTATGCTTGAAAATATGGAGAGTGGAACAGTAGTGTGTTATGTTTGGGGCAAAACAAATACAACACTCTGTATTCAGGACAAATAGTGAATTGCTTTGCCATATTTGTTGCAGTATTACTTTAGTGCCTTGTTGCAAACAGGATGCCTGTTTTAGAATATCTTTATTCTGTACAGGCTTCCTTCTTTTCACTCTGTCAATTTGGTTAGTATTGTGGACTAACTACAATGTCGTTGGTCCAGCCTCAGTTCTATCAGTCATTAAACTCTAACTGTTTTAAAGTCACCATTGCCCTCATGATGAAATCCCTGAGCGGTTTCCTCCCTCTCCGGCAACTGAGTTAGGAAGGACGCCTGCATCTTTTGTAGTCACTGGGTGTATTGATACACCATCCAAAGTGTAATTAATAACTTCACCATGCTCAAAAGGGATATTCAATATCTGCCAATAGTTGCCCTAATTTGCAATGCATTGACAAATCTCCCTTAGTTTTATTTCACCAGGTATGCTAGTTGAGAACAAGTTCTCATTTACAACTGTGATCTGGCCAAGATAAAGCAAAGCAGTTTGACACATAACAACACAGAGTTACACATGGAATAAACAAACATACAATCAATAGTACAGTAGAAAAAGTCTACATACAGTGTGTGCAAATTAGGTACGACAAGGGAGGTATAAGGCAATAAATAGGCCACGGTGGCGAAGTAATTACAACATAGCAATTAAACACTGGAATGGTAGATGTGCAGAAGATGAATGTGCAAGTAGAGGTACTGGGGTCTTCCCTGGTCTTTGTGATTGAATCGGTGTTTGAATTTCACTGCTCGTCTGAGGGAACTTACAGATAAGTCTATGTGTGGGGTACAGAGATGAGGTAGTCATTCAAAAACTGTTAGTTAAATTCTATTATTGCAACTTATGCGACTTGTTAAGCACATTTAAACTCCAGAACTTATTTCGACTTGCTATAACAAAAGGGGTTGAATAGTTATTGACTCAAGACATGTCAGGCCAGTGACAATTTTATTTTAATCCATTTCAAATTCAGGTTGTAACACAACAAAATGTGGAAAATGTCAAGGGGTTTGAATACTTTCTGAAGGCATTTGTCAGTGTTGTTTCAAATGTTCACCCAGTTCCTTGTATAAGGAGACTAACCAGTCTAGCGTCCCGGCTTTATCTTCAGAGAATCTAGTGCACTGAAGCAGTCAGTATTGAAACCGTTTTGACTAAACGTGTTTGTGTGCCAATGTTATAAAAGAGTTGTTGTGTGTCTGTCAGCCTGACCTGTATCTGTTCTTGGATACCCTGGAGATGGAGCCTCCACTGTCATTAGACTCCCGTCGAGGGACGGATGCGTAACTTGCCTCCGACTCCGATCCTGAGTGCTCTGGGGACATGGACACACACATTTTTGATTTCACCTTTATTTAAAACCAGGTAGGCCAGTTGAGAACATGTTCTCATTTACAACTGCAACCTGGCCAAGATAAAGCAAAGCAGTTCGACACAAACACCACATAGCTAAACAAAGCACAAAACAGACCACACGAGCAATAATAATAAGTTACAAATACAGTTAAGTCAATACGCACACACCTTTAGCAGGATTGCTCCTTGTGACACTGGGGGCTTTCCACTTGGGGGGCTCCACCTGGGGAAACATGGCTACCAAGGGAGTGTCTCTGGAAGAGAAGAGGGAGGTTGGAGTGAGGGAGGAAGACAACAGAACTCAGTTACGTGTGGAAAGGGGGACCCGTGGCTGAAATAAATAATCATGAGGATGAGAAGAGTGATATTCACCTTAGGGCCTCTGGGGGAGCTGTCTCACATGGCTAATCACGTCATGAGCATATGGACAATTTAGCATCATTGTTGCGTTAAATTGAAAAAGAGTACCTCAGTCTGTTATTCATGCCATGAATGCTAACCCATCCTGGATCATTTCAAATGCATTTTAAGATTAAGTCAGGTAAGAGGCAATCTCCATGTTGCTTTGATCATACTGCTGATTGCTTTTTGACCAGATTCAACCACATGTACAGTAGAGAAGTGCTCAGTGGAAGTCACTTTTATTTGATTGTTAAACAGAACCTCACAGTAGGCACAAGAACAACATGTATTATGGGGTACAACGTAATCGTCAATCAAGGCCAACAGACCAAAAATATAATAATTCATGAAAACTTAACAGTATATTAATAATAGCAAAAGAGCGGAAGGAGGAGGTGGGTGGCATGCATCAGCTGCCCAGTGCCCCAGTCCAGGGGCTCCTGCTGGGACTTGGGATGGGGTAGGATGGTAGGGGTGGGCCTCATCGGTACCTGTATCTGCTCCGGGAGTCCTGGCTGTGGGCGGGCCCAGAGCTGCTGTCTGACTCAGATTCAGAGTCTGGGGAGAGAACAGGGGTAATGCTCTAATTATGTGGCCGTTTCTACCTCGTTTCAATGCACTTACAATGTTCTGTCAAGGGGTTCCTGTTGTGGAACTTGAGGTACTGACCTGGGAGTGGGGCTTTGACAGGAGAAGAGACCCGTCGAGGAGGATCCTGACGAATGGTGATGGGTGAGGCTCTCAGTGTCCGAAGGTGGGACAGGTTAGGGAGCACTCTGTATCTGGAGTGGTCCTCTATGACTCGGGAACTCTCCCCTCTTCTCGGGGGTGGGGAGGCACTGCGGTCCGAGTCCGACTCTGACACCACTACACAGACAGATAGAGTGAAGGAGAGCAAGAGACCGTGAAAGAGGAGAGAGGGACAGTGAAGGAGAGTGAGAGGGAGGGAGAGAACATGTTATTATCATGATCCACTCAGTGTCATTTGATGAGATTTCCCTATAGCCCGTGCGGTGTTTACCTTTGCGAGGTCTCAAGGTGGAGGAGGAGGGACGGGAGGAACGTGGGGCGACCCAGTCAAAGACGGCAGATGAGGCTTTGGGGTTGGGGAGGGTGGACAGCCCTGAAAGAGTTCTACAGCAAGAGAGAAATACCCCCAATGAAACACACTAAGACAGATAAGTTAGACACATTTGGTTTGATATTGAGGTTTGAGGTGAACCCACCTGTATTTGTTGGCGTGGTCTGGGCTGTCCTTCCTGACAGGAGTGGGTGATGCACTACGGTCAGACTCAGACTCTGAGAGGGCTGGATTGAAATACACAGGTCAGGTCAATATGACAGGTTACAGATTACACGGGTGGGATGGACCAATGCTTATGACTGGACTCACCTCGGTGAGAGGGGTAGGCTTTAGCAACAGGTCGGGACAGTGTCGACCGCACCGGGGACAGATCACGTGATTTAACTACTAGAGGAGGCTCAGCTCTTCTGCAACAAGCCAGAGAGACAGAATGCCTTGTCATAGATAGGTCAAAAGTTGACTTATGTATCCACCCTTTAATTAAGAGTGTTAAATAACACTAATATGTGAGAAAAATATTTTTTGGTGAACAAATGTCATTTTTGGCATTACAATAAGGTTGGTAGCAACATGGAAAATCGTTGTGGAAATCTGTTGCAGTCGACTACAAAATCCACAATGCAATGCTCCCTCTATGGGCTGACTGGCTAGGTAACTGACTACCTAGCTAGGTAGCTAGCAAGCTAACATGGCTACACAATATCAGCATGTAAAGTCACTAGTTAGTGCAGTTTGTTTAGGCGATTTCACAGCTATCAATTTAGGAGTCTACAATCTCACCATGTTCAACCTGCAGATCCATGTGCCTCACAGAATGGAGTCTTTTGAGGAGATGGGAAACGTTGCCCATGCTACGTCAATGTAGTACATGTAACCGACATATCAATATACACACACAAACCATTAGGTTTTTTGAAACCAGGTTTGCTGTTCATCTGAGCAATATAAATTGGAAAGGAGTTCCATGCAATAAGGGCTCTATATAATCACGTATGCTTTCTTGAATTTGGGGACTGAAAAGACCCCTGGTGGCATAAGTGTATGTGTCAGAGTTGTGTGCAAGTTGACTATGCAAACTATTTGGAATTTTCAACACATTAATCTTTTCTGAGATGTGAGATAATCAACCTGCCATCTGTAATATAGTATTGCTTTGGAATCGCGACATTATGTCAGGAAAATAGGCACGTGTCTCGACATATACACGAACGTTGAGAAGGGATTGCGTGAGGATTAGCTTAGCAACCACATGATCCAGCATGACAAAGTGAATGCGATTGGTCGACAGTCTGCTGGTTGGGGCATTAAACGTTCCTTCAGTCATTGGATTCCTCTCTTGCAATGCACCTTGGACTAAAGAGGCAGAGCAATGGGAAAAATGTGCTAGACCCTCTGTTAAATAAATCATTTCTCGAGGTAGGAATATCGCAAAAATATGATCAATGGCTCATTCGAGAGAAGATCTCCTCCCGAGGTATGACAGCCAGTATTAAAATATGACATGTATGATAGATGTTTTTGCGATGTAAAACGTCCATTGTAGTGAGGGAGACTATCACAGTGCTACATCATACCGGACGGATTTCTGCCGGCTTGAACGACAGTAACTCAGATACACATAAAAACATGAAAGGACCCAGGTAATCGATAGAACGGCACTCGAGATGCACGAAAACAATGTAACATTCAAAATGTGTGAACCGTTCCTATAAGAAAATGTTGGATTAAGTACAGACATCTCAATAAGATCAGAATAGGTGAAATAAGCATGTTTCAGGTGAGGTAACCTGCGTGTGCGTCGTTCTCTAGTTGCAGAGCGTGACACTCTGTCTCTGGGAGTGGGGATGTCTGTATCCAGGTCTGAAATGTCTGAGGACAACCGAGGAAAGACATTAAAACCACATACTGGATCAACTAGCTGTTCAGGAGCTGCTTCTGACATCACATTTCACATCAATCACTTTTCTCCTCCCCCCTTCCACAGTCCCTCCCTCCCGGCCCCCCTTCAGTCATGAGGTGCAGTGCTGATGCTACATTCTTTCCCTAATATACTACTTCCACCCTCTCTCCCTCACCCTCCAGTTCAGAGCTGCTGTTGCCGCGGTGGTCCTCCTCGCTGTTGGGGTCACTGTCCTGCACTTCTGGGATGCTGACTAGGAACTTGCGGTCGTCTCGCAGGACCATCATGGTCAGCTTTCCCCGGGACTTCTCCACCAGGTGCTTGGTCTCCAGAAGGGACAGGTTCTCTGTGGTCATCCCATTGATCTGAACAGGAAGTAGAACAATTATGTGGTCACACAATGCAGAAATCTCCTTGGCTTCATACAATAACTGTGTTATTGACTTGTTAATTGTTTACTCCATGTGTAACTCTGTGTTGTCTGTTTACACTGCTATGCTTTATCTTGGCTAGGTCGCAGTTGCAAATGAGAACTTGTTCTCAACTAGCCTACCTGGTTAAATAAAGGTGAAATAAAATAAAAATAAATAAATAACAAATATTGAAAAAAAGACACCGTTAGAATACCAAAAGTATTTGGTTTATGGTCACAGTAAAGAATCAAATCTATGTACAAACCAAATGTTTTGTGATGAGATATAACAGCCTGCTTTCTCTTACCTTGAGAATGAGGTCTCCCTCTTGCAGAGTGCCCTCCTTGGCAGCCAGACCCGTCTCAGTCATGTGTTTGATGAAGATCTGGCTTCCCAACTTCAGTCCATACTCTGAAACAGGAAGGCAACATAAAATTGATATAGTGCAAGCCTGGCATTCACCCATCTATGTCAGACCTGCGATGATGTTTTGAAACCTTTTGCTACCCCGTGCCTTAATAGACGCGACGCAAATTCTCTCTCCTGTTGTTTCTCCTTACCGTCTGTGAGTTTCTTCTTCAGCAGGGTGGCTTTGATTGGCTTGTCTGGGAAGGCCTGCTGTGGGAGCCGTTTGTACCCTGAACTTAGCGGCAGGGCATGAGCGGTTCCGTTGCGGTCGAGGGCGGTGCGGTCAGCTTTGTGGGCCTGGTCACCACCATCAGAGTAGCGTCGGGGCCTCTGTGGGGGGTCCTGGTCCAGCAGGTTGGAGTAGGAGGCAGCACGCGAGGGTCTGGTGCTGGCGGGGAGCTGGATCTTACGAGGACGCTTCACTGTCTGTGAGAGGGAGAGTCAGTAACACAGCTGAAAAATGTATTACATTTATTTTTTTCTGGTGTACTGAAATCATGATCTCACATCCATAACCTGGGGTTGGAGTTGCTCACAAATCTTACGAAGATGTCAAGAATAACTCATCTAAACAGAAGATAAAGTTTGCCAGTACTCACTATGTTGGCTGCTTTGCCACATGACTTGAGGTTCTGGATGGTGAAGGTCGAGTAGACATTCTCCATTGACACGCCATTGACCATGACGATCTGATCTCTGACGCTTTTGGAAAGGGACGAGATGTAGAACAAGGTAATCAAGCACATGCGATTTTAAGTGTGTGTGTGTGTGTGTGTGTGTGTGTGTGTGTGTGTGTGTGTGTGTGTGTGTGTGTGTGTGTTTATATACAGTGAGCTCCAAAAGTATTGGGACAGTGACAAATGTTTTGTTGTTTTGGCTCTGTACTCAACACGGTTCACCCATCCATATTGGGTGAACCGTTTAGAAATTACAGCACTTTGTACATAGCGTCTCCCCCAATTTTGGGACAAATTCACTTCTGTATTAAAGTTGTAAAAGGTATTTGGTCCCATACTCATAGCACGCAATGACTACATCAAGCTTGTGTGACTGCAAATTTGCTGGATGCATTTCAGAATATTTTGTGCCCATAGAAATAAAATGGTACATAATGTGTCATTTTGGAGGATATTTTACTGTAAATAAGAAAATAACGTTTTCTAAACACCACATTAATGAGGATGCTACCATTAATGTGGATGCTATATACATTTGAGTCACTTGTATTGTTTTATGTTATGGCAGTATCAGCCAATCAGCTCCTTTGTTGTTCAACGCAACGTGCCATTCCATAATGGCTACTGTGGCTACTGCTAGCTAGCTAGAGGAAGAAAAGGGCAGGTTTTTCCCCTTTTCGTCCCCAATCTTGGTGTAACATTTGGGATAATGGAACAATTCAGAGTACAATGCATTTCTCATCCCTGGATTGAGGTAGGTTTTCCAAGCCATATTTCGAGCTGGCTCTGCAGTGTCAGGAAATCTGTCTGACCCTAGTGCAGCTGTAAGCAAGTGGGTTGGCTCTACTGGCAAGCCTGAAGGGTGAAGGTGTATGGTGTGTAGGTGACTTACAACAGCCGTCCCATAGCGGGTCCGTTCCGTACCACATCTGAAACTATCACGGCTGTGTCCCCTGAGTCCGGGTTCGGCTGGTCTCTGCCTCCTGATATCGCAAAGCCAAACCCCATCTTGGAATCCTGCCATCAAGAGAGAGGGAGGGTGATAGAGGGGAGAGAGAGTGAGCACATTCCATCAGCACTGAAGTGTGTCACCTGACCTGTACCTAGAGTAACAGGGAGCAGGGAATGTCTTTGTTACTCTTATTTCCTGCAGTTCGCCACTGAAACTGATAGTTTTGAAGTCCATTCTAACTAAAGTGGTTCAGTAGGCTATTTCTTTCATTGTACCTTGATGCAAGTGACTAAAATGTATTTAGTTTCAGGTGAAAGTATAACATCAAAACACTGACCGACCAAACAACAAGAGACACTTACTTTGCCGAGTGTTATAGTATGCTGCTCGAATATCGTTAATTCCTCCATCTCCGGTTCCTGAGAAACCAAATATCAAAGCCATTACAACATGTTAAACCAACAGAATACAGGCATTCTCCACTTTTCCATTAATGAACAGGAGCAACTTCAACAGAAGTCCGATAACATCAGAAGCAGCCGTTTTGTGTCCTTACACAGCCCAGTGTTGTTTAAGAGACAGTGAGGAGCGAGTTAACAGCAACGTGCTCCTTCCTACCGGTCTCATTCCATTCTTGTCTGGCAGGTATGGGGAGGGGCCCCAGGGGAAAGACTCAGCGGGCTGCACTTATGGCCTTGCTGTGACATATGACACCAGGCCATTGTTCAATGTGCAACGTTACAGAAACCTGCAGGTAGAAACGTAATATCGCCGACTATATTCCTTCTGCGCCCTGCTTCTAGTCATGAAGAAAACTGTCTGTTCTACACAATGCATTTCTATATGCAATGTTTCACGTGCCTCATCCAATTGAACACACCTTTAGATACAATCTGCAGACAGCCTAAGATAGTGAATCAAATCAAAATTGTATTTGTCAAATGCGCCGAATAAAACAGGTGTAGACCTTAGTGAAATGCTTTACTTACAAGCCCTTAACCAACAATGCTGTTAAGAAAAATAAGTGTTAAAGCCTTGTAGCGACCCGCACAGACAGCGGTGTTCGTTCGGGGGAGGGTAAAACTTAGCCAGCTAGCCGAATAATGTGGCGAGGTAACGGACTTGAGAACGGGGGTTGAAAATGCTTCGAGGGAATCCGAAAGTGAAGGTAGGGGACGATTATGGCCAAGGAGGTGCATGTGCATCGGAGGATCTGGCCGAGGAGAGGCCCCTTGAGGGTGACCGCTAGAATGATGGCGGCTGAAGCGGACATGAGTGCTTCGTTGACTGTTTTTCACGTGGACCAAAAGGGTGACGCTGTGAGACGAGGAATCTATGGCTCAGGATGGTAACAAACATGGCAGCGCCCAGTCCCCGATTGCGTCCGTATCTGTTAAGAACCCGAGGTACTCCAGTAAGGCGGATTGGGAAGCTTTTCATGCTCAGTTTCATGCGGTTTGCTCATTTTAGGGGGCGGTCGAATGAAGAAAGGGCACTGCAGATGGCTTTGTGCCTCACGGATGATGCTCTGGCCTGTTTGATATTGATTAGCCCCGAGGACAGACATGATTATGGTGCTTTAGTTGGAGCACTGAGGAGGCGCTACGGACAGTGTGTACAGCCCGGGATACTGCGCTTCGAACTGAGTAATAGACGCAGGCAGCCTGGGGAGCCTCTACGGGTACTAGCTAATGATATTGAGAGCTTCTCTCAGCAGGCATATGCTCACATGCTCCCTCTGTGCAGAGCGAGCTAGTATGGGACCAGTTCATACAGGCGCTCTCCCCTACAGAGCTGCGCATACAGACCCAGCTGGCTCTTTCGGAGTCATAACAGATAGTCTTGGAGAGGGAGCTAGTGTGGGCTGGGGCTTCAACAGTGTTGGGGTTTTTGTTATGTCGCTGTAGAAGGGTGCCCTGCTCTGCCCTGGTGGACACTTGGTCCACAGTAACCCTGGTGAGGCCAGATATTGTGCCAGGTTGGACTCCGTTTGAGCCCACAACTGTGCAGCTCCGCACAGTCACAGGTGAGCTGGCACCCATGAAAGGGAAGGGAATAATGACTGACAGTAGGGGGCAGGTCTGTGCATCATCCTGTGTGGGTGGCGGCTGTGCACGGCCTTTGTGTACTAGGGTTGGACTTTCTTAGGAGCGCAGGCTGCCAGTTATACCTAAAATGGGGGCACACTGAGCTTCCAGGAAGGGGGGGGGGGCATGGTGACAGCTTTGCACTGAGTGAGGAAGAGGTGGGTCAGACTCATCTGGTGCAGCATGAGATTGACACAGGTGATGTTCGGCCCATCAAGATGCATCCCGCCGTATCCCGCTGGCACGCCAGGAGGCGGCAGACAAGGCTGTGTTGGAGATGCAGCGGGCAGACTTCATTGATCCCTCAGACAGCCCCTGGGCGGCGCCAGTCATCATGGTTCCTAAGAAGGGGGGCAAGCTGATGTTCTGTGTGGACTACAGGTGGCTGAATGAGGTAACCAGGAAGGACTCATGCCCCATACCACGTATCGATGAGTCACTGGACCTAGTTAGGGGGTCCTCCTGGTTCTCCTCACTAGACCTTTGCAGTGGCTACTAGCAGGTGCCCCTCTCCCCACAGAGGCCAGAGCCAAAACTGCATTCTCCACTAACAGAGGACACTGGCAGTTCAAGGTCCTGTGCTTTGGCCTGTGCAATGCTCCAGCTGCTTTTGAGTGTTTGATGGACAGGGTGCTGGATGGCATCTCCCGACAGCAGTGTCTGGTATACCTTGATGATGTATCTGAATGGGGGCAGAAACAGGGACAGACCTACAGCCAGTGCTACAGTGGGTAGAGGCGCAGCTGAGACCACCGTGGGAAGGTGGTAGCTCTCTCACTCGCGACCAAAGTGTTGTGGTCAAAGTTTTAGAGACTGCGGCTGGCTGATGGCGTGCTACAGTGGGCATGGAAGGAGTCCGCTAAGGGAGAGGAGAGGTGGCAGGTGGTGGTCCCAAAAGCACTGTGGGAGGCTGTGCTCCAGAGCACTCCGGAGCACTCCTTGTGGAGCACTTCAACAAAACGCTTGGACAGCAGCTGGCCATCATCTCTGCCAAACACCAGCGTGACTGGGACAAGCACCTGCCCATGGTCCTCATGGCATGCCGCTCCGCTGTCCAAGACTCCACCTCCTGCATGCCTGCCCTCCTCATGCTGAGTAGAGTGCTCCGCACCCCTGCAGAGATGAAGTTTGGTCAAACTCTGGATAGCCTCCTGTTCACCCGGGCCCGGAGACTCCAGGACAACCTGGAGACAGTCCACAAGGTCGCTAGAGGGCAGCTGGGGAATGCAGGTCTAAGGCTGAAGAGGAACTATGACGTGTACACACAGGGAAGGCACTTTGTGGCTGGGGACCTGGTCTGGGTAGGGGAGATTGTGTACCAGGAGAAAGGTGGCACTGCACCGGGACAGGTTAGCCCCATACAGAGGGCCCCTTCTTCCCAAACCCCAGGGACCCCCACTATTCCCCTCTCTGGCAATGATATTCCTCAGGCACCCACCCCCAGGCGCCACAGACAACCCACTCAACCAGTCTCCCTCCCCTGAGCCCCAAACTGTATTCCCCATTACCTCATCCTTATCCCCATGTCCCTGCCTTCATCACCTGGGCCCCAGAGGGGAAGCCCCCTGCCACAGACTGTTTCCCCCGTTTCACATCTTTTGGGGTGGAGCATCTCAAGTTTAAGGCCATGTTTAGCCATTGTTCTCTCGCTTACATCTGGTCTTCACAAGAGATGGTCAGTTGTTTTATACGCGTATTCTTCATATATATGGTGTGGGCTACAGCCAAACAGTAGCCTGTGTGGAGTTAGGTTAATAAACCGTGAATTCGTAAACTCAATATTCTGTCTGGACAGTTGTTCCTTTATGATCTATCCAGGTCTTTACAGTATTTACATGGTAGACGGCAACCGGATGTCATTGCTTTCAATGAGAGCACAATGGTAAATGCCGTTGAGCCTGGCGGTGAATGCCGTCAGCTGCCATGGTAGACGGACTTGCCGCCAGAGTTCAAATATTTCAATTTCTGCCGTCTGCCATTGCGTTGTTTTCTACCGGATGTTGATTTGCTCGGTTTGTTTACTGAAATCACCACAGCAATGCACACCATCATGATGGCTCACTTTGGCTGTCACCATCTTTTTTACTTTCTTGTCCAGCTATGCCAAATGGGATGATGTTTTTTTGAGTCCATCTACTTGCTTCACTAGCTAGGTTTCCATCCAATTGGCGACAGATTTTCATGCAAATATTCTAAAATCCGCAAAGAAAATGCGCACACAATGTACTTTTGCCCTTTGATTTTTATTTGGTACATCAAAACCTAACGTTCAATGTGTTTATCACATTTTCAACTCTACGGATAGTTTTGTCAAACTTTGCTTTAAATAGCAGATGTTCCTACTCTGGTCTTGGCATGTGCTCTCTAGCCTACAGCTGGCTAGTCTACATGAGATTATCTGTCAAATGGCAGCCAAGCATCAATCATCCTTTCCCAAGAATAAGACTCGATATTTATTGGAAAGGCACATCATACTCAACACCGTGCACTTTCACCACCCACCCTGTGAAGTTGATCAATTTATTTCATCTGTAGCCTAATAAACTGCATGGTTTCCCAAGTTGTAGTGGGAGGACCACACACTATATCACTGCGTGACTCCAAGTTTACTTCCATATGAAATGTAAACAGAAGACCACTTTTACAATCAGTTCAGCAATTCTGTGTATGTGTGACCATCTGTCTGGCTCCGTTAATAATATAACTAGGCCTACTAGAAAGAAAAAAAAAACGAGTGAATTTCCTACTATTCGACATAGGTTTAATTAGCTCTAACAGGCATTGTTGCATGGAGGTCAGTGAGCCCCTAGTGTTGTCCTACAGGGTCAGGACCAACATCCAGGTCAACAAGGTGAAACAGACAGGGTCAGGACCAACATCCAGGTCAACAAGGTGAAACAGACAGGGTCAGGACCAACATCCAGGTCAACAAGGTGAAACAGACAGGGTCAGGACCAACATCCAGGTCAACAAGGTGAAACAGACAGGGTCAGGACCAACATCCAAGTCAACAAGGTGAAACAGACAGGGTCAGGACCAACAAGGTGAAACAGACAGGGTCAGGACCAACATCCAGGTCAACAAGGTGAAACAGACAGGGTCAGGACCAACATCCAGGTCAACAAGGTGAAACAGACAGGGTCAGGACCAACATACAGGTCAACAAGGTGAAACAGACAGGGTCAGGACCAACATACAGGTCAACAAGGTGAAACAGACAGGGTCAGGACCAACATCCAGGTCAACAAGGTGAAACAGACAGGGTCAGGACCAACATCCAGGTCAACAAGGTGAAACAGACAGGGTCAGGACCAACATACAGGTCAACAAGGTGAAACAGACAGGGTCAGGACCAACATACAGGTCAACAAGGTGAAACAGACAGGGTCAGGACCAACATACAGGTCAACAAGGTGAAACAGACAGGGTCAGGTAGCCACAGAGGCAGATAAGCATCCACGATAAATCACTAGCCAGTGGTGGCTGGTAGGTGGAGCTATAGGAGGACAGGCTCATTGTAATGGCTGGAATGGAATTTATCAAACACATGGAAACCACGTTGGACCACTTTCTATTTACTCAATTTCGGCCATTACAATGAGCCCGTATAGCTCCTCCCACTTTACCAATGGTAGCAGGTGGAATAGCTGCCAGCCAGGTGCATTGTTTCTCAGAGAGTTGGTTGGTAATTTTTTACAACATCAGTCTAATTAACAGACTGAAGGACTGGATATCAGCAGTCTCACAGCTAACAAAAACTCAATTTAAGAAGATCCTGGTCCAAGAGACTGACTGTTCAGAAAGTCATTAATGACCTAAGCAATGAAATAAATGTATCAATGTATAAAATAAGCAATATAGTTCTGCTCATCAGTCAAGTTAATTATTGTAATAAAAACAAATGAATATAGAGGATATAGTTGACATGCATCCTCTGGCAGCCACCTTTCATCTGCTTTGAAAGGTTGAGGGGGCTGACTGCCAATATGCAAATAGTATTTATGTTATCTTTCTAGCGGCGTCTAGTCAGAGACACTATTCCTGAAAACAGTCACTAATATCCATTTCAGAAAGAAGATGTGGTATATTACCACTAAAATGTTTACAGGCAATGTTTATACGACCCCCCTTCAAACAGACCCTTATTTACCACTTTCTTGCATGTATACCCTTGTATTACATATCAATGGGTAACTGGCAAATTGGGAGTTGTGGGGGCAGGAGGCTGTTGTTCAACCATGGGGGCTGTTTAACAATGGAAGTGTTAATGAATTTACCTGCAAAAAGCCAGAGATACCATTCAAACAGACCCAAAACCTGTATTTTGGTTACAGGAATCAGGTTTCCATTCAACCATTTTATGCGAGTAAAGTAAATGTCAGCAACAACATATATTAACAGGCCTGATGGAAACAGAACGTTTGTCTGTAAACTTTCCAAATATTTGAGTAAACAAAATACGCTATACACGGTGGGATCTTTTTGCGTCTGTAAAATGTATTAAGCGAGAAATGGCGGTGGAAACGCTTTCATGCGCAAATATTTATATAATACCCAGCCAACATGTCCAGGTGGGCCCCACCTGGGTTTCAACTGGACTTCAAGGGTTTCAACTGGACAAGGTCTCTTAAGGGTTATCTTAGCTGGTACCCAGATGGGTTAACCTTTTGGGGCAGACATGGACAAACCCATGTACGTTAGTGGGGGGAAGAAAATGGGCCCCGAATCATTTTACAGGCAAACTGGTGTTATTTGTTCAGGAATAACGACTGGGACACAATCGGGTTAACCATTTGGGTCAAACAGGCAAACTCATGTGGGCTACAACATGGGTATCAAATAGGCCCTGAATCAATTTGAAAATGGCTTGTAAGTTGGCTTTTTTTAATACCCCCTTTTTCGTGGTATCCAATTGGTAGTTACAGTCCTGTCCCATCGCTGCAACTCCCGTACGGACTCAATAGAGGCAAAGGTCGAGAGTTGTGTGTCCTCTGAAACACAACCCAGCCAAGCCGCACTGCTTCTTGACACAACGCCCACTTAACCTGGAAACCAGCCGCACCAATGTGTCAGAGAAAACACTGTACACCTGGCGACCGTGTCAGCGTGCATTGCGCCCGGCCCGCCACAGGAGTCACTCGTGCACGATGGGACAGGAACATCCCTGCCGGCCAAAAAAAGCATCCAAGCAAGCAAAACAGCACACCTCTCTCTCCGTGTAGGCCATCTGATGCTGTCTGGTCCAAACCAGTATGACATTGTTGCGGCCAGAAGCATTGAATGCAAGGGAAGCTAGAGAGCATTTGGCCTCCCTTGAAACAAAAAAATCATCAACATTAAAGGAAGCGAGCTCAACTATGAATGGTCCTGGACCAAAAAAAACAAAAGGAAGTGACAAGGGAAGCCATCTTTGATTTGTCATCTCTCCTATCAAATCGCTTTGAGCATATACTTTATTGACAGAAACAACTTGAATTGTTGCATTTCGTTGTCATTCTCCGGTGGCTGGCTAGCACTGTCCCTTTCCTAAATTAGCCATGGATGGAGATAGGGATTTGGACTCTTAGTTTTACTTAATTCTTCGTACTGGCCAATTATTATAACAGCGATTCGGATCCAACCATAAATGCATACATTGTTGTGCCCCTGACCTGAGAGGATGGAAGTTCAATATGTACAGTAGTTAGATGTAAAAGGCTAATGATAACTAGCTGAAGTTGCCCATGAATGGAAGTTAGGCTAGCGAGCAAGCATTTTAGCCAGGTAGCCGAGGATAACCAAAAAGATAAGCGTGTACTGTATGACAAAGTGATAAACCATTTTAACATGAAAGAGTGGATGGCATTGGCATTTCTCTACAAGTAGGGTGAGTCAACATGTTTTTCTACTTGCACAAACACACCCCCACATCATATTTAGCATACTGATTGGACTAAATCGTTTTTGGCATCTTTTAGTTGTCACTATATTAGACTAAGCAGAGGTGATTTGATGATGTTGAAATGTTGTAGTTGGAATAGTGGAGGCAGCACCTGTTTTTCTTTGTGACTTGCGGTCACTCAGTGGTTCTAAATAAGTGTTTAGTGGTCCGATAATGTCGGAACCATGAACTTGCTTAACCATGCTGTAGGTCATGTATGCGTCGTGGACTTCTCCGGACAGAGATTGTTTTATCACAAAACCGGATGCCACCATTACTGCAACGGTCAGTCACATGGGAAAACCCATGTGGGATATAACATGGGTCCCAATTGGGCCCTTTGCCAATTTGTTATGGGTTGCAAGTGGGCTACCTGGTGTGAATATGGTCAGGGACTGTCTATGGGACTCAGTCGGTATTACTACCTGGATCACAAGCCCATGTGAGCTACTACATGGGTCCCAAACGGGCCCTGAATAAATGCTGTGTGTGTTGTAAGTGGGGTATCTGGTGTGAATATGGTCAGGGATTGTGTGGGTCCCAAAATGGTCAGTAAAAACACCAACTAATGAAATGAGGGGAAGCTAAAATAAAAGTTAACATTTTCATTTTTCTGTGTGGGTTTAAATTGCGAAACCGTATTATGGCATACTGTCACATTTTTGGGGGAAATGCGCATTCAATATTTTGAGGAGCAAGTGACAGACTTTTAAATTCAGGCGCTAAACCAAAGATTGTACAGGTAACATTGGTTGTAGATACATGTCCAGGCAAGACAACAGTAGCTAATTATACATCCCTCGCTGAATTTATCGGCT